>NC_044197.1:35195183-35380617 GCF_900880675.1 Sparus aurata
CCCACAGCAGTCGCTCAGCCCAGCAGTCCAATGATGCCTTTGATGGTGAGTGAGTGATGTAGACAGTGGTTGGCTGTTTTAGTTTATTAGTGACCCACTACCTATTTGTTGAGTGGTTAATTGAAAATGTATTTGCAATCAGAGGTGTAATAACGTGTTGCAAATCAGTGAAATGAGAATAAGACAACTAATTATACATAATTTACATAATAACACTCTGACTTGTTAAGTCGTTAATCGTAAAAAAAGGAAACAAATTGGCTGTATTACACCAGGCACCGTCAAGAATACTGAAAAACAAGAAAATTGAAGGTGGCAATGAATGGGGTAGAGGGGCCCACACCGATATTCTTTCAGGGGGCCCAGAATTCCTAGCAACTGCCCTGCATACAGTACAGATAACAACAGAAAACAACGTAAAATTATGATGATATGTATAGGTAGTACAGGTGTGTGTGTGTGTGTGTGTGTGTGTGTGTGTGTGTGCGTGCGTGCGTGCGTGCGTGCAAGTGGCTTAGAAGCAGATAGTATGGTATTATATACAATTGAAACGTGGCATAGATAGATGATACAATAAAAGTAAATGATTAAAGTAAAAAGTATAAATTTGAAGAGAGAAGGAGGAGGAAAGAAAAAGTGAAAAAATAGATGAATAAATAGTAATAATCTGCAATAATATTGGATATATTAACATAGTATAGTGCCATATAATTGAACCTAATAAAATAAGATAATATAGGGCAATACGAGACATTATGATATAAAATGCAATATGATTTAACCTAATGTAGTGTGAAGAGATAATGTGAGATATGATAATGTAATACAGGGCAAAACGAGACATTATGACATATCATGATGTAATATAGCGCAGTATAATATATGACAACATGATATATATGTGAACATAATATACGTGAACATAACCTTATGTAAGCCAATATATCATGACAATGAGACTAATTATTGCAATTATAATTAATAGTTTATATTACGATGATGATATTGCAATGAGGAGTGAGGCGAGACCGGGGGATCAGGGAGGAAAGCAAGGGGGCCCCACACCCGGCCCCAAGTAGCCCAGTCGGGAGCCCCTGCGAGTGGCAAGACGGGAGTGAAAGGACCCCGCCTCTCCCCTTGTTATTTATTTATTTATTTATTTATTTGTTTGTTTGTTTGTTTGTTTGTATTTTATTTATTTGTTTATTTATTTTTATTGTTCCTTGGGCCGCAGCCGAAGTCATTTATCTTTGTTTCATAACTCTAACAAGTACAATGTGTCAGAAACTGCTTAAAAGTGACAACTTTGAAATTTGGTGCATTCTTCAAAGGGACTATGTACTATGTGTATATTGCAATGTTTAATATAAAAACAGAATATAAATTTCTGCATTAGTGTAACATTATATAGAATGAATATGTGCTTAGGATCTGTTTAGCTTGAGTTTTTCATGACTCTAGCCTCTTTTCCTCTTAAAATGTAATAGATTGTTGCATCTTTGTGGATCACCTGTATCTCAGGAATCTATCCATCCTAGTTTGACAAAATAGGGGCCCCCAAACAGCATCTTGCATTGGGCCACCAAAAAGACAGAAACGGCCCTGTTCTTGACTGACAAATCAAAATAGAAACTTGAATGATAAATGATTAAAACACAGAGATTAACGTGCTGATGTCATACACCATGAGCCAACAAAATATCAAAAATAAGCAGTAGGCTATGTAAACTGGGATTGCATATACACACAGGGAAGGAAACAAAGAAATACAACATTTATCTGTGTGAATTCCTCTTTTAAGGAAATTATCATGAACAACATTAACTTCATACAATTAACTGAAACAAAGAATAAATAATTCCAAACTATATTGCTCAACAAAATCGGAATTCTGCAGCATTCCTTTCACTTATTGTAATAAGATGATCTGATTACTTTGCTTGCACCTTTAGCAATATGGAAGAAATAACCCATACCTGGTCAGTAGATGGCAGTATTGTCACACATTAGAAATGCAATAAAACCCTTGAGTGAATAACTCAGGCTTGGAAAGTGTTGGAACAATGGGGTTTTCCTTACACTGAACAAGAATTTTGACTGAATGTGATGAGCATAACGACCAACAATTAAAACAGTTGCTTCATACTGATTTTAAAGGGTGCTGCAAAGGTAAAGCACCGAGCAGAGGGGTTGTATTTAGACTCTGAATTAGACATGGGTATGTTTTCAGGCATTAAACATTAAACCAGTTAGAGCTTCATCTCCAATATGTGTATCTCAACATTTACATGCCCATTGGAGCATGAGAAACGGCAAATAAATGTATTGATTATTTAAAACTCCTGACTCGGATTGGTTAGTATTTCATGTTAATCAATTATGTGATACACATAGAAAGGTCACGCACAGTCCAGATTCATACAGTAAAATGTGTATTTATACTGTGTGCTGTGTGTTTAGACTGTGTACTGTGTATTCATACTGTGTACTGTGTAGTCATACTGTGTACTGTGTACAGTGCTGTGGAATGATCAGCCTCAAACAAAATATAAAACTTGACGGTGGTTGAATCTGTTATCTGTCTAATCAGTAACTAAGGGGGTGTGCCGGCCCTTAAAACATGTTCGCGAAGGCCACTCTCTTGTGCCCTCACTCATCGCTCCTTCAACTTCTCCTTGCAGCACAAATAAGAGAATTGGGATAGCCTGCAAGATTGCAGACAGGAACAACCTCCGGTTCAAGGGAGGCACGAAGAAACGACAATATAAGAGTAAAAATAACATAAGACATGTGAAAAGTACCCTTGCATCTCTCCACAAATCTTTGGTGGAATTAAAGTGAAATGAGAAGCACCATGGAAAGTTATTGATTGTACTTGCATAAGCCTATAAGGGAAACATACAGCCTTAGGTAAATGTTTACACCCAGCTTGAAGGCAGTTTTGCGGTCACTGTAATTTAGATGTTAGTTGGTGCTGTACACCCAGATTAATTTATAAAATATCTAACCAGTGGTGCAGGTAAACGGCATATAAGTAATTATTTAAATCGCCTCTGGTGCGCATCTAATTTACAATGTTTGAAGACACTATAGATAACTGCATAGTTACAATCGTCACTAATGCTAATGTAGCTCCTTGGGGATTTAAGCTGTTATTCTTCTAACTTTGTTAAAATACGCCAAATTGTAATTGTATAGGTTAATTGTTCTTCAGATGATGGGGCTAACATAATGTTATGGGCAGATGAAATGTGAATATAAATATTTTTACATATTAGAATGAATATTGCTTTGGGATACTGTGATTTTGATACAGGTTTGATTGTTGCTATATATTATTGTCTATTTCTGTATTTTTTATTACTTTTGTTATTATAGTAACTAACTGATTAACAAACTACTAAGAGGTCATTGGAATGTGAAAAACATGTTTTGTAAACACAATTTTAAGGTCATCAATACCTATCCATCAATATTCATTTTCCTAAGCTGATGACACAGTTGAGCAGCGAGTTCTTGCTGCCGCTGTTTATATTGTTATTGTTATAGACTAGTAACTGATCTTGGTGTGGACGGCCCTGTAGCCTACAGTCGCTTGTCCGCAGATCGCAATGCTGGAGGTTTGATCTCTAGCTCCTCCAAGCGTAGCCTTCTTTATTCGATGCCTTGTTAGATTAGTCAGCCACGCACAAGTTATAATTAGTGTTTTTGTTTGCATTTTTACATATCTACTGTGCCTGCTATTGAAGCTCACAACAGAGGAATGTTTTTTTAAAAAGATAACAAAACACCAAAGTTGTAGTTTTACAAAGGCTCTTGCCTTAATTACTCCACTATAAAAGTAACTAGTTACCAGGGAAAGTAACTATTGCGTTACTTTTTTTTTTTTAAGTTTAAATATGTCTAAGAATTTGGATTTTTTTCTAAGCGGGTTTCCCAAGCCAGTTGCATAGTGTAGAACTGAATAGACAGGTACCTACACAGAACCTTTAATATTTATTGCACCTCAA
The DNA here is from genome assembly GCF_900880675.1 of Sparus aurata. Classification (NCBI taxonomy): domain Eukaryota; kingdom Metazoa; phylum Chordata; class Actinopteri; order Spariformes; family Sparidae; genus Sparus; species Sparus aurata. The sequence continues at coordinate 35,199,194 of NC_044197.1, forward strand.
CAGACCACAATTGGTAGACGTACTGTACTTTATACAGTGTGTATTTTCTTAAAACAAAAACAGTTTAACAATATAAAGTACTTTTTAAAATACTACTGAAAAAGTATATGAATTACTTGGAAAAATCCAACTTTAGCTCCTAAACATTCATTCATTCATTCATCCAGACAACCCAGTCATCAACTGTGACCATCTTAGCCCTTAAACCAGTGACTGTATCTTAAAAGTTGAAGCTTTTCAAACTTCTGGTCAGAGAGCCTGTTCCTCTTTGGAGTGAAGGGGAGCTCCCCCTCTACGGGGGCACTGGATGGAGTGGCTGCAATGTATTTGAGTGAAACTTTCTTCACTAGTGGAAATCCATTAAGACTGTCCAGTGGCGTGCACAGCCTTTTTGAAGGGCAGGGGCGAAAAGAAAAAAAGGGCACATACAGCGCGTTCTCATATATAATGGCACATTATATAGCCTTAAAACAGACTAACTAGACAGACTACTCAAGTTAATTTGTAGTTAGGATTGGACATCAACATTGGACTGTGAAGAACACACAGAGACATGGATGTATAAAGGAAATAAAACCCTGGGGGGTCTGGGGGTCCTCCCCCAGATCATTTTCAATTAAGTAGATGCCATTTCCTGTATTCTAGTGCATTTTAACACCAAATTAGCACAAGAGAATCCAAACTGGTTCTGTGAGATATAGTTCTGGCTCAATATAGATCAAAAAGGGGCCCAACATAAAAGTCATTGCAACAGTAATGTTTCATAGTATTTCTTGATCTTAATAGTCTTCTGGAGTTTAGTGTGTTTTCTTCACCCAATAGGGCTCTGTGATAAAAACACAGGGAACAATACACATTTAAAATATTTATTTGACACCTCAAAAGAAACAAACTATGATGAAGCATGGACATACAGTGGCTTGCAAAAGTATTCACCCCCTTGAACTTTTCCACATTTTGTCATGTTACAACCACAAATGTAAATGTATTTTAATGGGGTTTTATGTGATAGACCAACACAACACAAAATGGTGCATAACTGTGAAGTGGAAGGAAAATGATACATGGTTTTTAAACATTTTTGAAAATAAAAAACAGAAAAGTGTGGTGTGCAAAAGTACTCACTCCCCTGAGTCAATACTTTGTAGAACCACCTTTCCCTGCAATGACAGCTGCAAGTCTTTCGGGGTAAGTCTCTACCAGCGATGCACATATAGAGACTGAAATATTTGCTCATTTCTTCTTGCAAAATAGCTCAAGTTTAGTCTGATTGGATGGAGAGTGTCTGTGAACAGCAATTTTCAAGTCTTGCCACAGATTCTCAATTGGATTTAGGTCTGGACTTTGACTGGACCATTCTAACACATGAATATGCTTTGATCTAAACCATTCCATTGTAGCTCTGGCTGTATGTTTAGGCTCGTTGCCCTGCTGGAAAGTGAACCTCCGCCCCAGTCTCAAGTCTTTTCAGACTCTAACAGGTTTTCTTCCAAGATTGTCCTGTATTTGTCTCCATCCATCTTCCCATCCAATGGATTGAACAGTGCTCTGTGAGATGTTCAAAGCTTAGGATATTTTTCCATATCCTAACCATGCTTTATTAAACTTCTCCACAACTTAGCCCTGACCTGTCCGGTTGGGCTTGATGATGCTGTTTGTTCAACAATGTTCTCTAGCAAACCTCTGAGGCCTTCACAGATCAGCTGTATTTGCACTGAGATTAGATCACACACAGGTGGACTCCATTTACTAATTAGGTGACTTCTGAAGGCAATTTTTTGCACTGGATTTTATTTAAGTGTTTCAGAGTAAAGTGGGGTGAATACTTTTGCACACCACACTTTTCAGTTTTCTAATTTTAAAAATGTTTGAAAGCCTTGTATCATTTTCCTTCCACTTCACAATTATGCACCACTTTGTGTTGGTCTATCACATAAAACCGAGACAAAATGTGGAAAAGTTCAAGGGGGGTGAATACTTTTGCAAGCCACTGTATATGTTTCCAACTGAGCTGTGCACTAAAAAAGGCATTTTAAAGAAAAGCATTTTTAAAAATTAAAATAGAATTAAAAAGCTTTAAAAAGCTATTCTCGCAAGACTTAGCTAGGCTAGCTCCTCAGCCTAGGCTTAAACATGTGATAGGCATCTCTACCTAATAATAGCACTTCCAGGCTACATACACTAGTATTTAGTAATGCAAAATTGGTAACTTAATAGACAGCTTGCTATATTAGCTACCTACCTCACACAGCAGTAGGATGCCGGGTTGCACCTCAGTCAGTATTAAGTCCCCACTGACGTGACCATTTGAGAGAGAGTGTGTCTAAAACTGAATACTTAAATGGATGGAATGGACTTATTTTAACGACGGGAATGTGTTCTTAAAACTTAAGTTACCATCTATCTAGCTGCTATCAATTTATTCCATAATTTACTAAATACAATGAATCTAACTGACCTAGCCTAAATTGTTAATTGAAAATAAAATCTAGAAAGTTTATTAGCCCATCGGTGGTTTGCAAAAAAGAAATGAATAAATACATTTTGAAAAAACAGAACATATGTGCTAATGGCCATACAAAGTGTATTGAACATAAACAGGGTTTAACTTGTTGAGACCATAAAATGACTCTGGGAAAGCTTGCATGCCTTAATTGGAATCAATATTCTCCATCCAATGGCAGAGAGCACTTGTGTTTTACCAACCACGAGGGTACTTAAGCACGCGTTCATACCACCCAAGACTAGAGGGCAGGTTATCATGTTTTGCCAACCGGGAGTGCGCTTAAACTTGTTTTAACCACCCAAGAGAGCAATTAAGTGTTTTATTTTTACCTAAGAGGACAGTTTAGTGTGTTTTGCCAATGAGGAGGGCACTTAAAGACGCCCTTTTGCCACCCAAGTGGACAGTTTATCATGTTTCAACCAGCCAAGAGGGCAGTTTAGTGTTTGTTTCACCCAAGAGGGCAGTTTAGTGTGTTTTGCCAACCAGGAGGGCACTTTAGCACGCGTTTTTTGCCTCCCAAGAGGGCACTTTAGCATGCGTTTTTGCCTCCCAAGAAGGCACTTTAGCAAATGTTTTCTCCTCCCAAGAGGGCACATAAGCACGCGTTTTTGCCACCCAAGAGGGCAGTTGTATTTTGCCAACCAGGTGGGACCTTTAGCAAGTGTTTTTGCCTCCCAAGAGGGCACATTAGCACGCGTTTTTGCCTCCCAAGAGGGCACATTAGCACGCATTTAAGCCTCCCAAGAGGGCAGTTGTATTTTGCCAACCAGGTGGGACCTTTAGTACGCGTTTTTGCCTCCCAAGAGGGCACTTTAGCACACGTTTTTGCCTCACAAGAGGGCACTTTAGCGCACGTTTTTGCCACCCAAGAGGGCAGTTTAGCACGCATTTTGGCTACCAAGAGGGCACTTTAGCGCGCGTTTTTCAACAACTGGGCCACAAGGGGGGGCGACCGCCCACCCTGCCCCCCCCCTGTGCACATCACTGAGACTGTCCATCCCTTGTGCTCCTGACTTGACTTTAGGCAGTAGCAGAGGTGTCATCCTCATCCTCAGAGAAAAAGAACTTGTGCTCTATGACAGTGCATGTTGGTGCGCTGGTCGTACTTGTTTGCTGGTCTTCATCTTGAGCATTTTTTCGGCACTCTGCCAGCAGACTTGCCTTGGCCTTGTCCTTCCTGTCCTGTCACCGCATCCAACGTACTTTAAACCTGGGCAGAGTCACAGCCACCAAGATGGCATTCTCGCTTTCCAGCACCTCTGCAAATCTTGTTTTGATTGCCTGCAATGATATATAATGCAAAGGACATATAATACTGACTATCTACACACACATACACACACACATTAAGTATGTTTAAAAATATATTTTTAATATATTTCATAAATATAAAATATATTTCATTTTACATTACTTTTTTAATATAAGTTATGTATGGATGTATTTAATGTATTTAAAGCTAAATACTAGTTCTTACCGTAACAATTGCCTCTGGAAGATCAACGAGGATTTGCAGACCACTCTTCAGGTCCAGGGTCTTGTGCATCAGCGTCTCCAGCGTGGGTAGGAGTGTGCCATGGAAACAATGGTCTTCTCCCTGAAGAATGTCTAAGGCTACTGTTAGTGGATTCATTACTATACAGTACTCCCTGAGGAACTGATGCTCCCATTCTGTGATGCTTTCAACCCAAACTTGGAGGAGATGGTGTTCAGTTCGACTATAGGGATCTCACAGATGCGAGCAAGGGCATCATAAACCGAGTTCCATCTCGTAGTGCAAGGGACTAGCAGCTTCCTTGCGATGACATCATCGACAGCCTCTGCAGCCACAGCTGAACAGCTAGACTTGTTCCACAAGGCTGTGCATTTGGTCATAGCACTTCTGTATATCGCTTTTGTTTCTGGTCTTGACAGTATCCACTTTTCAACGTCAGTACATGAAACAAGGTTTAAGGTGTGTGATACACATCTCTGATGTGGCGGTAAAGTAATCACATCATCATCATCATCATCATCATTAACACTGTTTTGCAGGAGATCATTAATGTTCATAAAAGTCACCTCATCCTCATCATCCCCAGACTCATCCTCCTCGACTGGCTGGTACTTTTTGAGGGCCTTGACGAAATTATAGCCATTATCCGTGACAGTTAATGTTATTTTGTGGCATATGCCATAGGATGAGTGAATGTTGTCAAGCTCAGTTGCAATACTGTCATGAGTATGATGGCCTTTAAATCGTCTGCATGCCAGGGCGGCTTTCCTCCGTTCCATGCTATGTGGATGTATCCAATGTGCAGTTACGCCAAGATAGCTTGGATCATGTGCAGTTCAAATGTCTGCAGTAGTAGAGACATATTCTAATTCTTCAAATCCCCTTTTGAGCTCAGCATTCATTGTAGCATACTCGGCATCTATGTATTTGGAAAATGTCTTCCTGCATGGCGGACCGGCACCTGTTCTCCCCGGTATTTTTGCCAATGAGTGCCCTAAAGGAGTCTGACTCAACTGTAGATAGCGGGAGCATGTTCTCACCAACATACCTGCCTATCAATGAATTTAGCTCCGTCTGTGTCACAAGCTTTTCTGAAGCAGGAGAAAAATCCAGCTTTAGCTGCTTGGACGGCGTGGCTCCGTGTCCCTCTTTCTTAGCCACACCTGGTCTGTTATCATCATCCACAGCTTACACAACGGTGTTTTTGGCCACTAGCTTCATAGAAGCATGTACCGTTGAGAGATGCTTCATTAGATTCGAGTTGCTTACTACGGACGGGGACATAATGTACACTTAACATGTACATTCTTGCCTTTTACCTCAAGGAGATTAAAATAGTGGCTGTATTTCCACTTTGAAAACACAGACTTTCCCTCCAGAGACGACATTGCTGCTGTTCACTTATGCTAGTTTGTTTGTGTGAGAGGCTGCTGTGTTCGCGGCTGCGTGCGTTGTTTGTGTGTAAACTGAACACTGTCTCTGATTGGCTTACGAACTCTTACTTTGCCTTAGCCAATCATCATTACTTAAGCAGTTGTCTCGACCCTCCCTCCTCCCACCAAAGAAAAAAAACAAATAGCTCTACAGCTCCGGTGGCTGAGGGCCGAGTTGGATGACAACAGCTTCAATGATCAGCTTCAGTTTGTAACGCGCCACATTTAATAGTCGGTAACGGTAACGCCGTTAGTTATAGTAATTAGTTAGATTACCCGTTACTGAAAAAAAGTAACGTGGTTTATTCTAACGCCGTTATTCCCAACACTATAAATTACACGCAAACGTAAAACCCCAGTCTACATATAATTCCTTGTTATAGCTATAGTGGCGCACATAAAATATTACCTGTGGATTATCATTGTGCTGTCAGATGGACTCCGCTCAGGGAATGAGGCCAAACCATGTCATGATTAAATGTGGCCGTGATGGTGGCACCCTCTGTCTGGACGGGAGGATACAAGCCGGGGTACGGAGATGGTCGGTTTAGCCCCACTGACCAGCGTCAACGGACTCTCCAGATATCCAGACGTTACCTGGTGACAGTTGTTGTAACTATCGGGGGTAAAGTGGACTCTGCAGAGGCGGGTGTTGCTGGTGAACTCGGGTTTATGCTAATCATAGCCGCGTTACGTAACGCTGACCTGCCCATTAAATCCTGAACACAGAAAATCTGAAACACAGTTTGTGAGCCTAGTTCCACAATTAAATTCTAAATGGTTGAATGGCTTTTTACATGTAAGGAAATACATTTGTTACCTATTTAATGTGTTTAGAAAATAAAATGGCTGAATTTGCTTTACACAGACTTTAACTGAACTTGAGAAATCTCATGCAATAACCTTAAGTTCAGTCAGACAAATTTGTGGTGTTAAAAAGGCTCTTGCTCTCTGTAGCCCACTGACCCAAGTGTAACAGATTTAGAAATAATCTCATCATGATATTCTTCTAAATTGACGTGCTGGTCCTTCATGTGTATAGTTTATAGCCACCTGGTGGGTTAATAGCACAACTGCATAGACAGGGCTCCTTTTTCACACACTGAAAATGCCTCTGCAAAGAAAATATTCCTAAACTAGAGATGGGTTCATGCGCGCTAAATGGCAATTTCTGTCTATATTTAGTGCTTTAAAGTCATTCTTGTTATTGTCTATGACAGGCATTTCAGCAACACAACTAGAATGTAATCTTAAAGTTACAGACACTTTAGTTACTTTAGGAACTTTGTCCTTAAGTTTCACTTTTGTTTACATGTTAAGATAATGCTAATGCTACCAAGCCATGCATTTGTTGGCTTGATTTCAGCCATAATGTTTTTTAGTACTGTGGACAATAATCCTGTTACTCCCTGCTACACAGACCTGAAAGCTTGCCGTTGCTATGGCGCCGTACTAGGTGGCAGCCTGTAACAGCAGCTCCCGTGGGTTTTCAAGTTTTTTCAAGTTTTTTCGTAGTTTTTGTGGTATCTCTGTCCTGATTCTCGCTTAACTTTGGCGGCTCTTCTATGGAGACTGAGAGAGGACGAACACCTTTCTTTTTTTTTTTTTTTTTGGACTTTTGTGGCACTTTTTGTGATGTTTTTGCTAGCCCTAGCAACGGAGAGTCAGGAGCGCATCATTGAGCGCATTGTTTACACACGCGACCAGCTGATTGCGCTGTGTGAACCTGCACTGCTACCCGGAGCCAGGCCTGAGGTCCTGAAGGAGCTGCGGAGGAGACGCCGTGGCTGCAGAGCCGGAGTGAAACGGAGGGTGAAGAGGAGGAGACACAGACCGGCTGTACCGGCGATCGTCATGGGGAATGTGAGGTCTCTGGGGAACAAGACGGACGAGCTCGCCGCGCTGATAAAGGCTCATAGGGAATATCGTGAGTGCAGTGTGTTGTGTTTCACGGAGACATGGCTTCACTCGCACATCCCGGACCACAGCGTGGAGATTCCCGGCTTCAGCACTGTTCAGGCGGACAGGGACGTGATAATCAGCGGCAAGAAGAAAGAAGGAGGGATTGCACTGTACGTGAGTGAGAGGTGGTGTAATCCCGGACATGTTCACGTGAAGAAACGTCTCTGTACCCCGGACATTGAACTGTTGACTGTGGGGATGAGGCCTTATTATTTGCCCCGGGAGTTCACGTCTGCCGTCATTATCGGTGTGTACGTTCCTCCTTCAGCTGATGCAGCGCTGGCCTGTGACGCATCCACTCCGCTGTTGCCCAGATACAGACGCAGCATCCTAACGCATTTATTGTCATCACTGGGGATTTTAATCATGTCTCACTGGACAAAACCCTCCCAACATTTCACCAGTATGTTAACTGCCCCACCAGAAACTGTAACACACTGGATCTGTTGTATGCAAATGCTAAGGATGCATACAGTCCCACAGCCCTCCCCCTCTTGGAAGATCTGACCACAACCTGGTTCTGCTGACCCCTAAGTATATCCCCCTTGTTCAGCGGCAGCCTGTCCACACTAGGAGCGTGAGGAGGTGGACTCAGGAGGCTGCTGACGCACTACAGGACTGCTTTGAGTCAACAGACTGGGATGCACTTGTTGAGCCACATGGAGAGGATCTCGACAGCATGGGTATATAGGTTCTGTGAACACACCACCATGCCAACCTGGACTGTACGCTGCTTCCCTAATAATAAGCCGTGAATCACCAATGACCTGAAAGCCCTTTTTAACAAGCAGAAGAGGGCGTTCAGGTCTGGAGACAGGGAAGAACTGAGGAGAGTGCAGCATGAACTCAGGGATATGCTGAGGGCCTGTGAAGACACCTACAGGAGGAAGCTGGAGGCCAAACTCCAGCAGAACAATGTGAGGGATGTGTGGACTGGTATGAAGCAGATCACTGGGTGTAAGGTGAGCGGCAGACAGTCATCGGGCAGCCTGGAGAGGGCAAACGAGCTGAACAGATTCTTCAATAGGTTCAGCTCACAGCCTTCTGTCGTCTCCCTGACACCTCCAGACCCCCACACACCCTCACTGCCCCAAATGCTTCCTCCCCTCCCCCCTCACTCCCCTGCTGTGAGCTCTCCTGTGCAGCACCTCTCCTCCTCCTCCACCTCTTCCTCCTCCACCTCCTCCTCCTCTACCTCCTCCTCCTCCACCTCCACCTTCACCTCCTCCTCCACCTCCTCGTCCTCCACTGAAGACACCGGCTGCCTCCCCCGCATGACTGTGACTGCAGGCCAGGTTAGGAGACAGCTGGAGAGACTCCACCAGCAGAAGGCTGCAGGCCCTGATGGTATCAGCCCCAGGATCCTGAAGACATGTGCCAGCCAGCTGTCTCCTGTCTTACAACACCTCTACAACCTGAGCCTGGGTCAGGAGAGAATACCGGTGCTTTGGAAGACTTTCTGCCTGGTTCCTGTTCCAAAGAAGTCGACAACATCAGACCTCAATGACTATCGACCAGTGGCCCTCACATCTTACGTCATGAAGGTGCTGGAGAGACTGGTTTTGGCCAACCTGAGGCCGCAGGTGAGAGCCCTGCTAGACCCTCTGCAATTTGCTTACCAGCCCCACTTGGGAGTTGATGACGCTGTCATCTACCTGCTGCAACGAGCCCATTCGCACCTGGATGGTGGAGGAGGCACTGTAAGAATCACATTCTTTGATTTCTCTAGTGATTTTAACACCATTCAGCCACTGCTACTGGGGGAGAGGCTGCGGGTGATGGGTGTAGACGACACAATGATCTCCTGGATTACTGACTACCTGACAGGCAGGCCACAGTTCGTCCGTATGGGCAGTGTTCTGTCTGATGCGGTGGTTAGTGATACAGGAGCTCCACAGGGGACTGTACTGTCTCCTTTCCTGTTCACCTTATACACCACTGACTTTCAGTACAACACCGGGTCGTGTCACCTGCAAAAGTTTTCTGACGACTCGGCTGTTGTTGGGTGTATAAGTGAGGGACAGGAGGAGGAGTACAGGGCACTGGTAGACAACTTTGTGGAGTGGACTGGACAGAATCACCTGCGGCTGAACATCAGCAAGACCAGAGAGATGGTGATAGATTTCAGGAAGAAGAGGAAGACGGCTTTCCAACCTCTGTGCATTCTGGGAAGGGATGTGGAGGCGGTGGAGGATTATAAGTACCTTGGTGTTACCATCAACCACAGACTGGACTGGAGATCTAACACTGAAGCTGTGTACAAGAAGGGGATGCGCAGACTTTACTTCCTGAGGAAGCTGAGATCCTTCAACGTGTGCAGCAAGATGTTGGAGATCTTTTATCAGTCTGTGGTGGCCAGTGTACTTTTCTTTGCTGTGGTTTGTTGGGGAAGCAGCATTGGAGCCAGCGACACCAACAGACTCAACAAACTGATCAGGAAGGCTGGCTCTGTGATTGGCTGCAAACAGGACACTCTGGAGGCTGTGGTGGAGAGGAGGACACTGAAAAAACTTTTATCCATCATGGATAATCCTCTCCAACCTCTCCAACTCACACTGGTCAGACAGCGGAGCACCTTCTCCGGAAGGCTGCTTCAGCTTCGCTGTCGTAGCAACAGATACAGGAAATCTTTCCTGCCACAAGCCATCACTTTATACAATAACTCTCTCACCTCTGCCTGACAGAGAACTCTGGTCTCTCTACTGTTTTGTTGTATATATTATTATTGTTATAGTATATTTTGCATATTTTGTTTTGTTGTATATATTATTACTGTTTATTGTTTATAGCACACTATGCACTGTATATATACACTATGTATATATTGGATTCTATTTATGTGTTTTAAGTGTTTTATTTGCGGACCCACTACTGCTGTAACAAAATAATTTCCCAGTCTGGGATCATTAAAGTAATTCTATCTATCTATCTATCTATCTATCTATCTATCTATCTATCTATCTATCTTAGCCACTGTTATTGAGGAATGTCTGCTGTTGATTTTCATTCCAGGTAGGCTCATGTTAAACGTGGGTTTCACTTATTGTCAACATTTGCAAATTTGTAATTTCAGCTTGTACCTTTTTGCCATTTTTGGAAGCATGTTGTAAGAAAACACTGTATGATCACAACACGTTTGGTTAATGTTAGACCATTGCTTAAAGGATTATAATGTCAGTGTGATGTGAAAATGTTTACTATACTAGTCTCCTGTAATGGAAAAGGAAAATACTCCTGAGCTAGAGACCTGAAAGCTTGCAGTTGCCTTACACACTAGCCCTGTTCACACTGCCGTTTGGATTCGGGTATTCTGCACCAATGCTCCGCCTAAATCTCTGTGTGAATGTCACGGAGGTGGCGAGGGTGGAAATTTTCCTCCGGCGCTGGTCCGCCTCCGGAGATAGAATAAGGGGGATGCCGTCCCCCTTGTTAGCGATATTACCAAAAAGCATCCCGCTTGTTAACCTGCCATCACTCTCCATCCACTAGTCGCAGATAGTGTGTTGCAAATCACAAGGGGCCGCTATCAGCTCCAGCACACAGGGGAGTCAAGCAGTGCACGGCTGCTTTGTGTTCTGGTTGCCTGGTCTATTTATTACAGAAGCCGCAACAAGCTGCACCAAGCAGATCGCGCTGGCAGCCAGTCAGAGACACAGGAACGGCATGGAGCATCCACTAAATCTTCGAAATAAAACACTCTGTGCAGACTCCCAAAACGAAAAATTACCAGATCAACAAAAGTTTGCTATTTATGTTCTAAAACTACAATATTACTTTTTGTGTCTGTTCAGAACACGGTGGCTATGTTAAGTTGGCAATTGTAATTTTTGTCCTGGTTTACAGTTTAACCATTAGCAAAGAAGGTGTTACATTTCCCGACACCAGCTGTTTTATCACCTGTCAAAGCGCACTCTGCTGGACAAACTATGTCCTTACACCAATTTTAAATTATCTCCGAGCATGTTTTTCTGCATTCTAGTTTTTAAATACATGGTTTTCAGATTGGACAATATATACACCGATATTGATATATCTGTGATAGGCTAATATCGGCCAATAAAATCAGCCTACCGATAAATCGGTCGGGCTCTACTATTTCTCACAATATGCAATGTGTGTTCTTCAAGGAATTTAGATGATACAAAATTCCAAGGGGTCACGTGGGTCATGTAACTTAAAATGACCCTGCTTGAAGTGTATTGTGAGAAACATTGGAAAACCCTGCCTGAATAAACTCAGTCCACTGCATAAAATTTATAGGTGTATTTACTTGTTACTTTAATACAGTTATAAAAAGACAATTGTAGTGAGTATGGTTAAGGCGTCCTGCAACAATGTCCTTTGGGAGGTGTACACAGGTGTGTTGGGGCAGGGTGATGCTCCCATTGGGCCATCCCCCCTGTTAAAAGTTAACAAATCACCTACTGGGCGCAGTATTGGCAAACCGAACCAGTGTGAATGGATAAGCCAGCTGCACATATCAAGGGCGTGTCGGTCTGACAGTCTGGTAACTATACAGGTCCCTCACTCAACAAAATAAAGAGAAATGATAAAGCAACGTTACATGACCAAACAAAGTAACTGTAATATAGTAACCACAACATAGTAACTAGAACTGTTTTTGGCAACTTATATGAGGAAAAAATACCGCAGTTATACATGGAGAAGCATCTGTCCTCCTGCCTGTCCTACGGCCTGTCCTACCAACTGTTCATCACATTTCTGCCCAAAAAACAGCGTCTGTCACTGGCAAAAAAATTTTACTCACCAAGTGTTTGTGTTGGAAACACACTCTTACTACTGGCAATAGGGAGACATGGCAAGGCACTGAGGATTAAGGAAGCGCCGTCTGACAGAAGATTACTTAAATAGTACACAGTAGAAGTACTTCATTCTAGTTACACAAGTATTCTAGGAAGTACTTAGTTCAGCAGTATATGAATCTTGGACTACTTATGGAAAATACGTTTTTTTGTTACACATAAAAGTTGGGCAAATATCCTTATTCTTTTTCTCTGTTAAGGATTTTGACACAGGATTACTCGAAAAGTACACAGTAAATGTACTTAATATAATGCAAGCAAGTAGTCTAGGAAGAACTAAGTCCAGCAGTATATTAATCTTGAACTACGTATGGAAAAAAAAATGTTGTTTGTTTGGTTTTTTTAGTGATACCTTCAGTTTATTAACAGGAATAATTACTGTAAAAGTATCATATGTTTCATGGGTCTGATGATCTCATAATTACGAGATCTTTTCTCATAATTACAAGATCTTTTCTCATAATTACGAGATCCTTTCTCATAATTACAAGATCTTTTCTCATAATTACGAGATCTTTTCTCATAATTACTAGATAAGGTGTCTAATTTTTTTTTTATCCAGTGAATGCAATGTGCTTCCATAGGTTTCAGCCAAGCTATATGTTTGATAATTATCACTCCTGTTTTGGGAGGGGTTGTGGTTTAATGGGGGTTAATTTTCAGTCCAGTGGGTACTTTGGGAGGCATGTGGGTGCCTTACCTTTGTTGCCTGCAAGTGACAGGGATCTGGGGTCAAGTCAGGATCCTGCCGAGTCCCTATTCTGCAGATGTCATTCCATGAGCCAAGCCATTCAACGCCTAGTGGTGAAAGTGACACATTACACCAGTCTAGTGACATACTCTACATACTGACAAATACACATTGACTGAATGGGTTGAGCTAATGAAATCATACCTCAAAACTAAGAAAGCAAAACTATGATGTTTCAGTGCAGACAGAGGAGGTAATGGGGGAGTTAATGGGGAAGGCCAGAGATGTGGTTAAGAAAAGCTTGAGGAGCCACCCCTCACTTCACACCACTTGCACCCCAGATGTAATATCCAACATGCTGATATTGTATTTCACTAAGAGACCCTTATGCCTGCCCCTACAAGACTTCTACTCAACCATACTATTTCACAGAGAGAATCCCATCGACTATCAGATACGCCTCAACACCCCCACTGTCGTTCTGACTGTCTCTGCTTCACATGCTTCAAGCCTGGCTACACGAGGCGCTCATGTTCTGGTAGGACCTCAGCCCATCGAAATGTGCAGGGAAACTCTGTGACCTGTTGGGAAGGCCATACATAATACTTTTACCAACATAAGAAAGGGTTAGGGTTAGGCAAATATGCTTGCTTTATGAAAATGTTTATCCAACACTTCAAATCATGCAGGAAAATAAAAGGCTCAAAAAATATCCCCTCACCCTAAATGGGATCAAAACAAGGTGATGTCAGCTTTTGGCGAGGGGGGAGCGGTGGACTCTCTGCATCTGCCATGTGTTTGGCTTGCAAATGATATTTGAGACTTGACGTACTTCATTGGTAACTCATTTCATGTCGACAGTACGTGCAGATAACTTTTGTCCTATGGACCAAACCATCTGGCAGTGTTTTGAAAGTGAATTTGCCGTTCATAAGTCCTTTCTCCATTTACTTTCACTTTCGCTTTTCAGTACACCATGTATTTCCCAAACGCTAACCCCACTTCTTCTTCTTCTGATTCCCTTTCTTATTCTTCTGCCACCCCCTGGATCAAGACTACAGGTGCCAGCGACGGCCATAAATGAAACAATGCGCACTTCTTTTTTTTAATACCGAGGGTTAATCGCGCGTTCAAACAATTTACGACGTTAAGAGGAAGTGGCGTTTACGAGTTATTAACACGTTAACTTTGACAGCCCTAATAATAATTTAAAACTAAAACTATGACTAGGGGCTTGTGAAGTGCATCAGTGCACATGCTCCAGATCAGCAGTTCATTAATCTAACAGCTTGTGGAAGGAAGCTGTTGATTAGTCTGTTAGTTCGACTTTTATGACTGCTGAACCATTTTCCTGATGGGAGCAGTTCAAAGAATGTGTGTAGAGGGTGGGAGGCGTCCCTGATGAAGTTCAGTGCTCTGCTCCTGCAGCGGCTTAGGAAGAGTTCTTGGACAGAGGGGAGGGAAACTCCAATGACCCTCTCAGCTCCTCTCACTATTCTCTGCAGGGCTGTTTTGTCTGACATACTGCAGCTGGAGTACCATGTCAAGATACAATACATCAGAACGCTCTCCACCACACCACTGTAGAAGGTTCTGAGGATGTTAATGGGGAGAGAGGCTTGTTTTTATTCCAGTTTAGGTCCTGCGTAGTCTGCACTCTGAGGAACTTGATGTTCTCCACTCTCTCCACTGTGCGGCCACTGATGCTGAGAAGAGCGTGCTCAGGCTGTGACCTCCGGAAATAGATAACCATCTCCTTTGTTTTGTCGGCATTGAGCACCAGATTATTTTCTCTGCACCAACCCTCTAGGTGTAACTTCTTCTCTGTACATTGATTCCTCACTTCTATGAACGAGTCCCACCACTGTGGTGTCATCCGCAAATTTGATGATCTGGTTCCCCTTGTGTCTGGATGCACAGTCATGTGTAAGCAGTGTAAACAACAATGGACTGAGTACACAGCCTTGAGGAGATCCAGTGTTTAGCGTGATGGAGTTGGAGGTGTTATTTCCGAGACGGACAGACTGAGGTCTCTCCGTCAGGAAGTCCTGGATCCAGAGACATGTGGTGGTGTTCAGGCCAAGCAGGAGGAGTTTCTCCATTAGTTTCTGGGGGATGATGGTATTGAATGCTGAGCTGAAATCAATGTACAGGATTCTGGCATAAGTGTCTTTCTGGTCCAGATGAGTGATGACTGAGTGCAAAGTGGTTGATATTGCATCCTCTGTGGAGCAGTTGGGAAGATAAGCAAACTGATGTGGGTCATGTGATGCAGGGAGGCTGGCTGTGATGTGTGGTTTGACAAGCCACTCAAAACACTTCATCACAATTGGTGTCAGTGCGACGGGGCGGTAGTCGTTCAGACAGGATACAACTGATTTCTTTGCTACTGGTATGATAGTGGATGTTTTGAAGCATCTGGGGACAATGGCCTGACTGAGGGAGATGATGAAGATGTCAGTCAGGACATCTGCTAGCTCACCAGCACAGATTCTTTCATATCTAAAGTGTACCAGTTTAAGGGGGTAAAGACTAAATACTGATTGTCATGTTTTCATTATTGCGAAAACAATCATGACTTATCTATTTTTGCTCAATCCTCGCTTGAACCAGAAGTTGTTCCTCTTTCCCATCTTGCAGGCTGTCCCAAAGCTCTTATTTGTGCTCCTAGGAGCAATCTTTGAGGAGCGGTGAGCAGGGACACAGGAGAGCAGCCTTCATAGATTTAGAGATCAGCGATTCTGCATGACCGCCGCAACGAAGGCTCACCTTTACACCACCTTTGAATTTTCTCACTGAACCGAGCAGCGACGTCATAAAGCCACTCCAGTTTGTCATTTCATGAAGCATGCCAGCATTGTTGAACCAAAAGAAGTGACGGTCATTAGATAGCAGACCCTGTATGGCACTCACTCCCGGAGTGGGATGCTATTTTCCAGTCTAAATTCACTGGCCATTTGGTTGGGAGGGCTAACTGTCGTTTTGACCCTCATTAAATTTGGTGGGGGGTTTTTTGTTGTAAGTGTCCAGAGACAGTAACTACACAATGCATTAGTGAAAGGCGACAAAGACATTGTGAGTTTAATTTGTTTATTCAACATCACAAAGACATCGTCTCGCCTCTGTTGCTACCTCCGCTGGCAAATGAGGCAGAACTAAGCAGTACCTTATTCTGCCTCTGTAACTTTCACACAAACTGTGGGGAGGAATATTGGCAAAATTGTCTTGTGTGTCTTAAGTGGTGTGTAAGTTACACAACAGGGACAACATTATGTAATTGTTGTGATTGTATCCACTCTTGTGGTTTTAGCATTTCACCAGATGTTTAAATCTGAAATTTATTCAACAGATGCAAAAAAGCCTTTTTAGTTTACTGCTCTTAGAAGATACTAATCAACACTACTTACACTAAACATGTACTTGTTTGGTGAGGACACCTTTGAATAAATTTCTGGCAGAT
The DNA here is from genome assembly GCF_900880675.1 of Sparus aurata. Lineage (NCBI taxonomy): Eukaryota > Metazoa > Chordata > Actinopteri > Spariformes > Sparidae > Sparus > Sparus aurata. The sequence continues at coordinate 35,215,564 of NC_044197.1, forward strand.
GAGTGTGACAGAAGTGAAAATGAAAATAAACTTGATCCATCATCCACAATTTATTGATGAACCAATGGACAGTTAAATTAAGTAAATAATCCAATGTTCACGGTAAAGTATTGAATTACCACCAATTATCATGCATCAGCCACTGAGCAAGAGTTGGACCAGTCAATTGTACAACTTATCAACCCACTAATCCAAATTTATGCTGTCTATCACTTCACATTGGTGTTAGCAGCCTAGTGTGAGCACTTGTTCAAGGTACCTACCATGATTCCCCTACGTACAGCATGTTGCTGTGGCTTGTGGGCACCATCAGGCAGAGCAGCTTTGAATCTATCTGTGTTATCCACTGACCTGTATCTTATCAGCACGCATGGCTTCTCACATCATCTTTGCTGAAAGTGCAAACAACATGAATAACCACAAGACACAAGCTATTCTACAAGCAACTGAGCTAGCTCCCCCTGAATCAGCCTGAGGGCTGGGACAGGTTAGCCCAAAATACAGATAACCATCTCTAAAGAGTCAAAATATGGGGATGCAAAGTGACTGACTTGTTGTAGTTACACAACAATTTTGTCTTAAATCTGAAATGAAACATTCCTCCTTGTGTTTAGTTTTCATTTTTTGTCCTTTATTTCCAAATGTTATTATGCTCCCTGCAGAGTTTTGGCTGTTTGGGGTATTTAGTGTTACAGCCCGCAGGTGCAGGGAAGGTTCCAGTGTTTTTGTTGGTAACATTGGGCCTCATTCACCAATATCTTCTTAAGAATCTTATTGGATTCTTTCTTAAGTTGTTCCTAAGAGGTTCCTTAAGAAAACCCTATGTCAGATTCATCAAAGCATTCGTAAGTGCTGGCTCCAAGTGGTTGCATAATTGTATAAGAACCGGTCATGGGAGCCTAAAGCGTCCGAAGAGGAACTCATCACTCTCTGAAAAAAGATCTATGTGATCCTGAAACATTCGTTCCCTCCGTAGGGCACGATCAGCAATCTCTTGCAGCAGCAATATATATGCCATTGTTTCGTGGGCCTTGGATGGAGAAATGCCACGTATAAATGGGGGGGGGGGGTTACTAATTGATGGCATGGTTTCCAATTTACTTGATTAGTGTTAAATCACTGGCACATTTAATTTATTTTAAAATTTAGAATTCTCTGTTAATTACCAAAAGTATGAAATGAATAAATAAATAAATAAATATGACAGAATTATCACTGTATATTGTATTTAATTGAACTGCACACAAGAAGAAAACACAACCATGCCAACATGTCGGCACTGATATGTGCGTAAGAGTACTCCTGAGTGTTTGTAGGATTTGTTCTTACCTAAGAATAAATCCTGGATAAGAAAAAAATCATGAATGCCACAATCTTCGTAAAATCTTCGTAAGTGGGACTTAAGAACAAATTTTCATTTATCTTCTGTGGCAGCATAACAACATATAATAATTCAGTAGAATGTTGCAAACTGAGCCTATCTACACACACTATGTGTGATTTAAGTAGCCTACCATAATAGCATGCACAAATGAATCTGTCTTATCCATCGGTTACCCACAAGCCCACCCCTCTAAAAGGGAGACTTGGTCAGTTAACACATGTGCAAGTAGGTGCATGTTAAAGGAAAAGTTCCCTCAAAACTGGATATTCTGTCAATATCTACTCACATCAATGCAGAAACTTGGGTGAAGTTTTACAACAGTCAGCTACAGTCAAGATTTTTCTTTAAAAAGGGTGTAAATTGTGTCTTTTGATGTACATTTTGGATATCCGAGCTTCCAGGGACTTGGTATACCCCAAACAAGCTGTATGGAGCCATTTCATGGTTTATTTTGACCCCGTCTACTTCAGTTGTTCAGGAGAATGATGCAGACCTGTTTTGCTGTGAAGTTCCAAAAAGGTTAAAGGTAAGTCTTAGTCACAAGAAGTGGTACATGGCAGTATGCAAGGTTTTTTAGGTCATCAGTAAAATACAATTACAGTTATAAGTCAGATAGAACAGAACTCCCATGCAGGCCTTTCCCATTATATTTAGATTAAAATCTAATAACTTTATATCTACTCAATGGCTAGGTTTAGATACTTTACTTTTAAAATAGCTTTCCAATCCAATCCAATCCAGCTTTATTTGTTAAGCACTTTAAAAACAACCAAAGTTGGCCAAAGTGCTGTACAGAAAAAATAAATAAGACATCACAAACAGAAAGACATAATTGCTCACATAAAGCGCAGATTTGGGTCATTACCACACACATTTAAAAAAACAGATATCACAGAATTTCATTGTTTTTATTGCCTCATCAAACTGACACCCAACTAGCTGAAGAAAAGTGCAGTGCTTTTTTCTGATAAATGATTAAAATAGAAAACAATTGGTCTGTTACTAGACAGTTTACATTAACCCAATTCTTTATTTTGGACAGTGGCCCCATTGTCCCAAGTTTAACATTTATTCACTTTTTTAATTACTTTTTGTTCTCATCAACTTGCTCACCCTGTTCTGGCAGCAGTGTAAGTGTGTAAACTGATGTTGTGTAACACTTACATAACAGATAGGATGGGCTGTGTGTATGATGTAACAGCGATGGGGCTACTCTGTCAGCTTGCATGAAGAAGCATAAACACTAGCACTTTTGTGTCTCAGCAGTGTGTCAGTATTTATCCAGTGAGATTTGGGGGTGCTGAGGCTCCTCTTGCAAACAATAATAGTGACAACACGCAGAGCAGGCTTGCTCGCATACAATCTGTTGTGTGAAGTGGTTTGTAATCTTCTGGTAATGTGTACATGTTCTTCAGACTGGATGCTTTCTGGACTGGACTGGAGCACATTCAGACTCCATACTGAGTACTGTCTGATGGGCTGGCGGCTCTCATTGACTTATATAGCACTTTTCAAAACAATTGATGCAAAGAGTTTCACAATATAAACACGTAAATAAACAAACAAACAAATAAATAAATATTAAAAACTCCATAAAACTAAATGCTGCTGGTGAGCAAGAGGTTACACAATTACTTTTGTGTGAAATATCATGGACTGCATTACTTCAAGCGGTTTAGGGTTATGTGGTCATGAACAGGTAATCATCTGACAAAAAACTAATATTTTGGGAAAAACACAGCTTTAGATCTGAAGAACATAAAGAAGATCGGGAAACAAAGAAATAACAATCTTATATTTATGGTACAGTTTTCTAGCAATGTGATGCTAATTTAACTCTAAGAATGTCTTATAAGGGTCAAACAAGCTTGTTATTAGCACAACATACTCATACATACATATATGGTAAAACTATGTTGAATAAAGCCCAAATAAATGCATGATCCTCTGCATCATCTTTAGGATCTGATATTGCATGATGTTTTCAAATTGTATGCAACAGTATATGAAGATCTTCTATTTGGTTTCTAGTTTAAGTATAATTTGGTATAGTAGTGTCTAGTATAGAATATATTAGGCAATATAATGCATTATAGGTAGTTTCTAATTACAGCATGATTTAGGTATACCTTATAATGATGATTTAGGTATAACTTATAATGATTTAGGTATACCTAAATCATGCTGTATTTCTATTATTTCATATCGTCATACTCTCCTTATACCCTAAATATATTTAGGAGTATGAGGATATGAAATAATAGAAATAGAACATGTTTCTAGTTTTTGCCTAAATTAACATTGTATAACTATGGATTATTAAGTCTCATCAGTGATCTCACCTTATAATTTATAGTCTCTGTTTAACATCCAATAAAGACCATATTATTTCTATGGTGTGCCTACTTTGATACAAATGATGTGTTATTATGTTTCATTAGATTACTTAGGATATAACTGTCTATGTTTACTGTCCGATAAAGATGTTATTATTTCTAGTTTTTGAGTAATTTCACAAAAAGTGCGGTTTATTACGTCTTAATAGTTTACTCTAAAATAAAGTGCGACCTTGATCTTAGATCTCTTAATGCAATATTAATTTAATCTTCTCAGTGTTGGGTCTGTTATAAATGTGTTTGTTTGTTTGTTTGTTTGTTTGTTTTCAAAAATTATAATTATTATAGTCTGATTACCAACTAATAATCATTGTATTGTTACCTGCTGCATCTGGTCCCATCCAGGATAAACCAGACTGTAACAGAGCGCACGCAGACACTCACACCCCAGCTATAAAAGGCGGACGCGCCAGCCAGGCTGGAGTCATGACGGAGAGCGGCAGGGCTGCGGTGCGCCTGAGGTGAGTAAAGGCTTTGAGACGGACCGTGGCTTGGACAGATCAGCACGGAGGCGGCAGCACGGCAGCATTCAGCGGGTTTCCTTTTCGGCTTTTCTAAATGACAGCTGTAACGAACAGGCTTGTATTTGAGTGTTTGAGTGAGTTTAGTACAACAATGAGCATCATTGCTGTTTAGACCTGTGGACGACTGAAGTGTCATATTATCACACAGCGATGTACCTTCGAGACCTATTACCTTTTTCTTTTGAGAGACAGAAATGACATACTGTGTGTTGAACAGTTGTTGAATGTCAGCATTGTTGTTTTTTACAGTTATCCCCATCACCCCTCCAGAGTATTTTTATATTCTTATGATATTTCATATTTGTCCTTTCCTGGCAATGTTGATGAGCTATAGTGTTTGCCAAATATTTCTTGAACAATAACGTCATTGTTGTGCTCAAAGTCACCACATTTTAGCTATTGCTTACATAGGGAATAATGACATATCACAATAGAAGAATCTGGGAGTCATCCGTCATCCTCCAGCAGGGGTTATAAAAGCAGAGAGGCTCCGAAACAGGGCAATGCACAGTGTGTGAATGGTTGAGAAGGAGACCAGAACAGAAAGAGAAGGAGAGATTGCTCAGGTGAGTGTGTTCGGAGCAGACCGGTGTTAGCAACCGGAGCAAAGGGAAAGTTTAGCAGAGAAGTTGTCTAGTGGCAGTAAATGCACATTACAGGTTACAGTTTGACCATGTATAAACTCTGCAGCTCCCCAATACACAAGAAGAGCTTTTTTTAGAGTGATGTGTAACATTTTGAAGGCACAGACAGTGATGTCATCCTGATGATAGGTATGTCAGTTTAGAAGATGCTTCTATGTTTCTTTCTGAAGAGCAATTACTGACAATGTATGTTTGTTAAATATGGAAGACTTATCCCTTACTGCTTACTCTGGTTCAAGTCTTACATTTGTGCTCTTTTAAACTGCTACAGTTTTGTTTATTCCCTTTTTTCTTTCCTTATTGATTTATGACTTCTCTGTTATCACTTCCAGGAGTTGTTGCTTCCACTGCAGTACACCACGCTGTCAGTTCTGGCCTCGATCTTGTTGCTCTCAAGAAAAAGCCATGACAGCCTTCAAGGGCATCTGGACTCAAGAGTTCTGGCGCTGTGTGGGTGGTGAGTTCTTCGCAATGCTGCTCTTCGTCCTGCTCAGCCTCGGCTCAACCATCAACTGGGAGGCTGTTAAGGAGGATGCCGGCCCCCCTGATCTGGTGCTCATCTCACTCTGCTTTGGCCTGAGTATCGCCACCATGGTGCAGTGCTTCGGGCACATCAGTGGTGCTCATATCAACCCGGCAGTCACAGTGGCCATGGTGCTGACCAGGAAGCTCAGTCCGGCTAAAGCGCTCTTCTACCTGCTGGCCCAGTCTGTAGGAGCCATAGTGGGGGCTGCCGTTCTGTTCGGGGTCACCCCAGCCTCTGTTCGGGGTGGCATGGGGGTCACCACGGTTAGTCTGTTTTTTAAAAAAGTGCTGACTAACTGTCACTGCTTATTTCACTGTAGCGCTGTTACCTAATTCATTCCTCTGATATCTGGTATTTGCTATCCTTCTTAGTAGGGAAAGTAAAAGCTATCAATGCAATTACTCTCTAGGAAACACTTGCTATTAATTAAGTTCTTTATCAAATATCAAAGGATAATCCTGGAAGCATTTAATATACTCTGTAAAGATAAAGCCTTTCCCAAAATGGCTTGAAGGTCACAACTTCATAGCTTTCCTTTTCCCCATAGTCACAGCTACCAACAACACAGGAAAAACAACAACAGTTCATTCGTCTATTTATTCTACAAAGATGTTAGTTTCATATAGTACCATACTGCCGTCCTCACTGAATCACAGGTTAGCCTACAGTTAACTGGGAGATTTCATGCATTCATTCAAGTAACTGAAATGCAATGTTATGTATCGTTGTGTCCTTGGGCAGGACACTTCACCCACCTTGCCTTGTGTGAATGTGTATGACTGCTGTATGTTTGAGGGGCCGTTGGCGCTGAATGGCAGCCACGCTCCCGTCAGTCTGCCCCAGGGCAGCTGTGGCTACTATCATAGTTTACCACCACCAGTATGACTGTGTGTGAATGAATGGAACCTGGAACCCTGTGAGGCGATTTGAGTACCTAGAAAAGCGCCATACAAATCCAATCCATTATTAGTTGTGTATATGATTATGACCCTCTGTCAACACATCTAGAGAGTCCAGCTTAACTCTCTCTCCAATCCCAGAACTGGCCTTCCTAACTAAAATGTGGAGCTTTTTGGCATCTCTGTGCTCCATGCTCCTGCCTTGATGTCCAGGGTAATCCAGGGCTCAATGTTGGGGGAAACAGGTTAAAGTCTAGTCTAAATAAATATTGTCCACAAACAGAGTGTTGTGGAGAGGGTGAGAGACATGCTGCAGTATCGGCTGCAACTACGACAGCATCCTCCTGTCTGACACTGCAGTCAAAGTGTCCAGCTCCACTCCCACATCATCATTGGCTTTTCAGATCAGTTCATTAAGTCTGTTGGCATCGGCTACTCTCAGTCTGCTGCTCCAGCACACCACAGCAAACAGAATAGCACTGGCCACCACAGACTCAGAAAACATCCTCAGCATAGTCCGGCAGATGTTAAAGGAGCGGAGCCTCCTCAGAAAATAGAAGCGGCTCTGTCCCTTCTTGCAGAGGACTTCAGTGTTTTTGGTCCAGTCCAGTTTATTGTCAATGTACACTCCCAGATATTTGTAGTGTTCAACAATGTCCACGTTATGCCCCAGGATGGGAACTGGGCTCACTGGTGTCCTGTTTCTCCTCAGATCCACCACCAGCTCTTTGGTCTTAGTTGGGTTTAGCTGCAGGTGGTTCGGCTCACACCATGTGACAAAGTTATCCACCACAGCCCTGTATTCACCCTCCTCACCCTGCTGATACATCCAACGACATCAGAGTCATCAGAAAACTTCTGAAGTTGGCAAGACTCTGTCTGGTAGCTGAAGTCTGTGGTGTAAAGGGTGAAGAGGAAAGGAGAGAGGACAGGCCCTTGTGGGGCCCCAGTGTTGATGTATTCTGTGATGCAGTTATGAGTCCCTCAATGAAGTCACAATATGAGGCGTCTATGGTTAGTTGTGACCGAGTGGATGATGTCACATGCTCTGAATCGTCAATGGGTGGAATTTAAACAACAATATAAACAAACACAGGGATGTCTTTGTGTAGTCTCAGTGAAATACATTACACTGCACTCCATAAATATTCCCTCTGGCCCATTAGCTCCTCCAAGTCATTACCCAGAGATATCTGCACTCTGCATTCACAGTATTTCCTGCTGATTTCACAAATGATCTTTAACTTATTGGTTCAGTTAGCCAGTCTAGCTAGGAGTTGCTACCTGATGTGACCGACAAAAAATGTAACTTTCCCAAACTCCAGTGGCACAGAAAGAACTCACCTAGAACCAAAATAAACTAAAACATTAAACAAAAAACAAAAACTTGGGACATGCACGGCTCAAGGCTACGCTGGAAATAAAAATGTGATTTATATAAAAACAAAACAAAAAAAACACTCACCCCTGCAGGCAGTTTTGTGTTCTTCCTTCTCTCTCATCCATGCTCGGGTCTACTACCAGAGGCCTTGGAACTTGTCCGGTTGGTTAGCCAGTTTGTCAGTCTGTATCTGGATGTTGCACAGGATCTTGGCTTGCTTATTCTCCACCACCTTCGGAAGTGTCTCCCATTTACACCTAGGGGCTTCCAGCCCATGGTAAGCACTGATGTTACTGTACACGCTCCATGTTTACCTGCCTGCATCTTACAACACACTGTTATGTGCTTGATTGTCTCTAGGGGATCTTTGTAAAACCTTCATCTGGGGTCCTGCCTTTTCTGGTAGACCCCAGTCTCCATCCTGGATAGTGGCTTTGATACTTACCTGTCCTCTGCCTCCTTCCCACTACTTAGTGTACAGCCCCTGGATGCATGGATTGAGGTGCAACCCTCCAAGAATTATGAGGATCTTGATTTTCTTGATATCAGTGGCTTCTATCTCCTCCTTTGGACAGCTTATTACACCAGCAATGTATCTGATGACTGGCAGGCAGTAGCTTTTGATTGCTCTGGCCTTGTTCTTACCATTCAGCTGACTTTTCAGGACTTATCATTCCTCAGGTATTTGACTGTGGCGGCTTTGCTGTAGTCCTCATGGTTTCCATTTGCTTGCGGGACTCCAAGGTTTCTTGCATGTCTACATCTGCTATGTTGCCTACTGGTAGTTCAACCCCTTCGGATCATCTTCCCTCTCTTCGATACCATCCAACCACACTTTAGTCCGGATTTCATTCTGATGTCCTTGCTGTAGACAGTGTTGGGGAGTAACGAATTACATGTAACGATGTTACGTAATTTAATTACAAAATGTACGTAATTGTAATCCGTTACATTACTGGGAGAAAATATGTAATTAAATTACAGTTGCTTTTGGAAATTTCAATGATTACAACTTAAGTTACATTTGAAAAATCGCTGCAAAAGCTCGGATTTATCAAATAGTTTTTCGCCCCCCTGGATTCATGTTTGTTTTTAGTTTTTTTCATATCAACATCCTCCTTTCAAAACTGACGCTTGTGATTGGCTCTCTCTGGTCACGTGCCATTCGACTCAACCGACAAACCGTACGGCGGCAGTCAGAGTCAGCAGCAACATTGTCGGCGGCGCACAAGATGTTCCTGGGCTGGAAATACAAAAAACACTTCATACAGACAGAAGCCAGGCTTCCCTGTATTACAAAGGTGGCTCTCTTTTAACCCGGCTAGATCACCATGCTTAGTTCATAACCTGGTCCCGACCAGGTTCTGTTCAGAGTTTAATCATAAAATCGGCTAGAAAAGCGCCGCTGTTTCACTATTTAACTCATTTGCAGCTGGCGTCACCTTTACTTTGAAAGTCCAGTGGAGCTGGATCAGAACGGAGCATTTGTACTGAGGGAGAGATCACGCTGATCCGCTGCTGCAGAGCCGGCCCAAGGCATAAGCGAACTAAGCAGCTGCTTAGGGCCCCGTGACCACTAGAGGGCCCCCAAGAGCAATTCACTTAAAAAAGAAAAAAGTAATTATTTTTTTTCCATGTGTGAGTAATGATGATTCATATATTATCAAATGTACATACTTGTACAAAAAACAACAACAACAACAACAACAACAAAAAAAAACCCAACAACAAAGAGTGTAGTTTCCTACTGCCTCTCTGCTCGAAATGTCAGAGCTCCGCTAGTGACGTGTGCAGTGCAGCCAACCGTGCAGTGCGCACTGAGCATCCAGGAGCTAGGAGCAGAGGCGCAGCTTGTGAACAGGCAAGGCAGGCAACTGCTTGGGGCCCCCGGCTGATAGGGGGCCCCCGAGGTCTGACAAACTGTACCCCACAACAATGTCTCACGTTGTAGCCGCCCCGGGCTCAGGCCGTAATTTACGGGGCACCAAAGTCTGACAAGCTGTACTCCACAACAATATATATACAATGATAAATAATACAGTCTATGGTTGTCGACTGGGGCCCCCAATCCATTCCCAAAACACGATTTACAATAACATGTCAGTAGGATACCTCCCTAAAGGAGCCCCCCGTCATCCCCGTCTAATTTGGATGACACGCGTACGTTGACATTAACGTCAGTAATCGAAGTTGGCGTCCACGAAGAAAGATGAAGAGGAGTTATCTCCTCCTAGAAAGAGAAATAAGGAGAAAGAAGAAAAAAGAAGAAAAAAGAAAGCAAGACAGTGGTAAGTGTGGAGCAGATAATGACGATTAAGTGTCAGTAACGTTAAATAACTGAATGCTGGTAACTTCAGCCAAAGTAGCGTTAGACTAAATGTTAATGGCGTTTATTAGTTTACTACCTAGCTAACGTTAGCGGACATGGACGCGGTCATGGCCAGCCGACTGTCCGCTGGCCGTGACCGCGTCCATGTCCGACGGCGGACAGTGAATGACCAGCGCCAGCGGCCGTTACCGAGCTCGACTTTGTCAGCCTGTTCCAACATGTCAGTTAACGTTAGTTAGCTAACAAACTTTCTGAGTCACTTGCTAGCCAAACCTAGCTAAGCTAGGTAGCAAGCAGAAATGTAAACTTGTACCGCACATACATTTGCTTATCTATGGTATTGAATTCTACCAATTCTATTAGTTTTATCAAATTAAAAATGTAACCAGACAGAGAAAAATGGTTTCAAGTTGTCTATCAGGACATATTTTGTGTGTTTAACGAAAAAACCCTTCTGTTTTCATTCCTTAAAGGGTCATTGTAACTGATAATAACAATAGTATATCTCTGCAGCCCCCGGGTCTGCAGAGATATGCTCCTCGATAATAATGATAATAAAAATTGTATAATACCATATACCGTGATTTCTTTCTGAGAGGGTTAACCTTATTGTACTGTGAACATCTCACACCATTGCAACCCTAGCTATGAATACTATACTAAAACTATAACTAATTCTATAATATGAAATCATTTTTAATTGACTTTATTAAAATGCTCCTATAACAAGGATCATATACTATATCACTTTGTTATCTCTCCTCAGGATCATTATTTAAGTTTTTGACAGGAGCAAAAGAGAAGGATGAAGAGCCTCCTCCAAATGCTGATAATGAAAACTGTAAGTACAGAATTCCACTTTAATTGTTAACCTTTCTTTATGCCATGCCCTCTAAAGATTCTTTATCACAATATCTACCCTGCTTTTTTGTTTTTTGTTGGTTTTTTTTTGTCATATCAGTTCCGTCAACGTCCACCTCCAGTGGGATAGCGGCCACCCCACCGCCTGCCTATCATGAGCCGGAGGAAGACACACCAACATTGTTATTTATATGTATATTTTGAAAATTCTAGTGAAATAAAATGTTGAGATTTCATGAAAATGTTTTGATGTCAGATTATTTATAAAATAATGGTGATAAATGCTGGTTGAAGAGCCCCGGGTTTTTATTTTTGCCTAGGGCCCCAGCAGACTCTCGCAGCACCACTGGCTAGGAGCAGGTGAAAGATGTCTCAAAAAAGGACTCACCCTTCAGGGGCAGAAAAAAGAAAAAGGAAGAAAGATGAAGACGACAAGATAAAGGTATGTCTTAGTAATGTAACATTTGTTGATATTTTGTTCCAAATATATTAGTCTATAATAGCAAATTTGCTAGCTAACATTAGTTCAAAACGTCTGACTAGGTTAGATAGCTTACTATTCAAGCTAACGTTTTTGTGTTTGTGTAATACTTTGAATAAGTTGATTTTCAGTGTATATACATTATTCTGGGTCGCTTTTTGGCATCAAAACAACGTTTTTGATAACAGTGTTTGATAGCAAATGTTTAATAACTAACGTTAATTACAAACGCGGTGACGTTTGCTAGCAATATGGTTTTGCATTAATTAAATAATTTAGTTAACTAGCTAGTTTGAGGTATGTTGTTTGCAATTGTTTGCTGCAGAGCACAGTAAATAATGTGAGTAAATAAACATATTCCTTTTACATCATCTCCCTAATATGCTCATACCTTATATGAAACTTCCCCAGGAGCACTGTTAAAATATTTTGGAGGCACTGACACAGCCCAGGGGCAATCCACCTCCTCAGGAGCAGCCAAGGCTGATGAATGAGGTGATCAAAAACTGTCACCATGTATATTTAATTTCTAGTCAAATTATCTCATTAAGATATACTAATATAAGATATAATCATATGACAAGGGATATGTTTTTTTTTTATCTCAGGTCCATCTCTAACACAGCCTTTAATAGCTCAGTGCACTGCAGAACATTCTGAGATGAATTTTTTTTTTAATATAACATATAATTATTTGACAAGGGACATGATTTTACGCAAATCCATATTATTTCAAAACTTCTCAAACAATTTTCAGTTGTTCTACAGTTTGTTTTCTTATTACAAGCTATAGCTGTACTTTTTTATTTAGAAAATAAGCTGCATCATTTTCAAGTTTAATATGACTATAACATGCTAGCTTGTTTTTCATCTTAGGTCCATCTCTATCCTCTGTGCCCACTGTCCCTTTTGTGTCTTCTGCAACCTCAGCTGTACCTGGTAAGTTAACAACAAAACAGCCTTTATAATTGCTCAGTGTACTGCAGAATATTCTGCGATGAATAATTTTGTCCAAAATATTATTGTAATTTCCCTATAGGTCCTTCATCTTTGGTCATCGAGATTGATTTGTCCTCATCAGCGTCCAGTTTGGAGCAGGGATCAGCAGCTCCACCAGGTGACCCAGCTTGAGTGTCCCTCTTTCCTGTCAGACTCAGAAAGGACTGAACAGGTATTAAGAGGGCCACTGCCTATAGAGGACACAGTCATATTCCCAAAAAGACACGATGGCCGAAGCCCCCGCCCCCCCCCAATTCACCAAAGATTTTGCACATTTTTACATAGTTTTCAGACCTAATTCATCTTAATATTTTATTTATAAACCATTTGTGTTACCTTGTACCTAGTATTTGTCTGATTTTTAAAAATGTATTGTATTTAATACTGTCTGTTTTCATACATTTGGTGTTGCAGTTTATTTAAAAAAAAAATAATGATAAAGCAGATTGTGTTTGCAGTAAATGATTAGTTTATTTTGTTACTTTTAATTGGCCTAGATGACATTCGGTATCCCACTTAGTACTACATCACTTTGAATATTAAGTGTTAATCAACCCCAGGCTGCTCTTGTAGCTGAATTTGCTACCATTTCAGAATAAAAACCATAGATGGGTAAAACATGTTTGGCTGCTCTTTAAGGTTTTATGTATTGACTACTAATGTGTTGCCAGTAGGGGGAGTTGCTGACTTTGCCAAATATTAATTGAAAGATTTTTCTGTAAATTTGCAAATCTGGTGTCTGCTTCCATGGCATTAATCTCTGTGGATTACAATCTAACTACAACATAAAGTTCTCACATTTAGTTCTACAAGTATATAGAGTACAATGTATAAGTGTAATCAGTACAATTCGTAATGATAATCATGACAATAATCATTATTATTGGCAGTAATAGAGGGCCCCAAAATCAAATTTTGCTTAGGGCCCCATGGAGGCTTGGGCCGGCTCTGCGCTGCTGTTTACTTTCTCTCTGAGCGTCTCCGCCTACAGATGTTCAGCTGAGGGGATACGCTACTCAGCTGTTGATCCGACTCGCGTCAGGAGGTCATTTATTAGGCTATAGCCTATTTACTTTTATATACAGTCAGTCACCACTGAAAGAAGTTGTGCGCTCGCAGCAGGACAGATAATTTAACTTAATGTGGCCATGAATAAATTAATTGTTCCGCCTGTTGCCCAAACGCAAATCTTGAGTATGTCTACTCTGTTTTCTCACATTTAAAAAGGTCTTTGTACAGTGACAACATGAGATTTGCTTGTAGCTACAGCACCTAAAAAAACCACTGTAACCTATTTTCATAGCACACCCAGCCTCGCTTTCAATAAAACACACACTGGCATTTTATAATTGCGATCAGTGAGATATATGAAAACAATATAAAACACAGTTTAAAACAACAGTTGTTGTTGCTCTAAAGCTTCATATTTAAAAGCAGCTAAATGTCCTCTTGTCATATTTGCAGCAACACTGTAGCTTCAGGCTGTGATCAGGCTTTTTTGTATCGCTCATACTCTCTCCATTAAAACAACCTGCTCCTCTCGGATGAAATCTGCCCGTTGTCGCTCAATTTAGTGAGGAAGTGAGCCTCCTTCGCAGGTCAGGCCTAAGGTCAGACTCATAATATATGGTTAAACCTTTGAACTGGTTTATCACACTATAGGTCTTAAAATGTGAAAATGGTTAGCAGTTGAGAGATTTCATTCAAAATTAGGAAAAGTAATCATAATGTAATTAAATGTAATTAGTTACATTACTTTGAGAAAGTAATTGAAATAGCTACACTACTATTACATTTTCAACAGGGTAACTTGTAATTGTAACCAACTACATTTCCAAAGTAATCTTCCCAACACTGGCTGTAGATCCTGCTGATGTGAATCAGTGAGTCAATGTCTTACTCACTCCTGTTATACAACTTGATGCCATCTATATAGAAGAGGTGGCTGATGATTTCCCCACTCCGAAACCGGTATCCGTAAGCCACTCTTTACAATGATCTGGCTGAGGGGGTTCAGGCCTATGCAGAAAAACAGTGGGGACAGAGCATCTCCTTATGGCCTCTGGATTTGTCTTCCACAGTCCATTGAGTTCTTGAAGAAGGCTCTTAGTGTCCTGTTGATGTAATACAGTTTCAAGCATTTCAGTATATATGTATATATATATGTACATATATACATACTTTATATATACTAAATTACTAAATATCTGTACATTGAAATAACTTTACTTTTGAATTACTCTTTTTACCAATAATAATTATAATATTGATAATGACTACATAAAAAATCTTATAATGTGCATGCTGTGGCTTATTTTATGATTATTACTCTTCTTACAATTTTTAGTAAAGTACTATATATATGTATATTATATTCGAGTTAGTCAGGTGTTAGGTGACCTTTCAATCCACTGGTGGAATTTTGTTGAACGAGCCCATTTTGCATTCATGCCTGGCTAAAATCTGATCATTCATATCTGATGATGTATTTCTATGCTGCTGTTGTGTTTCCAACACAGGTAAACACGAACATCTCTGTGGGAAGTGCCCTGGTTGTAGAACTCTTCATCACCTTCCAACTGGTCTTCACTTTGTTTGCTACCTGTGACGACAAACGTAATGACTTGAAGGGTTCCTCTGCTTTGGCTATTGGCGTGTCTGTATGTGTTGGTCACCTGTTTGCTGTAAGTACACAACAATTGTCCAGCTCTTGTAAATACATACATAGAAATAGATAAAAACCTATAGACAAAGGGGATACAAATGGCTCAAAATGCTGCAGTCATACAGCTGTCAGACTTGTGATATCATCTGCTGCCATGTGCATTTGGAATATTCCATTTTCTCAATGATGCCATTTTATAAACAATTTGATAAATGTATACTGAAATACCTGAAAATATGAACACCTCTACAATACAGTGCAGTCCAACAACACTCCCGCAACAAATATGACCTGGAAAAAAAATTGTATATTCAGTTTTGTTCCCTCTAAAAAACCATTGGAGGTGCCTACATCAAAAATGTTTGTACTTTTTTTTTTCTAATGTTCCATCTGCTTGATTGAGGTTTGGATAGCAGTCCCCTGGTCCATCATTGCAATTTTACAACCCTATTGGACTTGTTATGGAAAAAAACTCAACTTATCAAAATTGGCAGTAGAAAGAAATTGCAGATGAAGAAATTAAAAAGGCAATATCAAAAACCCAATAAGGCAGCAGGACTGGATGGTTTCAATTCTGAGTGACACAAAGAAATGACAGATTTGCTGATCCCATTGATGAAGGACACATATAACCACATTATTAAGACTGGCATAACTCCTCCTATTGGAAAGATGTAGTGATTCCTCTGATACCAAAAGAGGAGAAAGACAAAACCGAATGTGGAAGTTATTGGCCAGTAAGTATACTCAATCAGGATTACAAAAAATCATCACACACATTTTGGCAAAAAGACTGGAAAAAATCCTTCCCCAGATAATAAGTCTGATAATTTGATTGAGTAGGCTGGGAGTTCTCATATAGTGTATTAGGAAAATATCATCAGCCCTTAATTAAAACTATTAAAGCTTTATATAATAACCCAAAGGCAAGAGTCAAAATAAATGGAGCAGTATCAAACTCATTTAGCCTGGAAAAAGGGACCAGACAGGGCTGTCCACCAAGTCTGTTACTGTTTGCAATTTGTATCGAAGCATTAAATCAGGGGATTACTCAAGATAACAATATTACAGGCATTACAATGTTAGTCCAAGAGCACAAAATTCCCTTATTTATGGATGATGTTTTAGTCTTCTTGTCAAACCCAGAATGTTCAGTTTTGGAATAGTTGTCAATTTTGGATGCCTATAGCTCTGTATCAGGATACAAATTGAATATTTCAAAGTCCCAAATATTACATTTCAACTATAGACCTAGCCAGATCATCATCTCCAAGATCAAATTAAATGGGGATATGGATCATATTAAATATCTGTAAGTACACATCCCTAGAGAGCTAACCAGTTTCTATGATATCAATTTTAGCTTATTAAGCCAAAAGATAAAGGAAGACATAAGGAGGTGTAATTTAATCCCAATAGTAGCTTTTGAGTCACCGATTGAGTTGGTAAAAATAAATATATTGCCTTGGGTGCTATATGTGTTTCAGCCTGTTCCAAGTGAAATAACAAATAAACAATTCAATGAATGGAACAAATTACTATCTAAATACATCTGGCAAGGATGTCTGGCAAAAAAACAAGGATAATATTTCAAATGCTTCAGTTGACAAAATATAATAGCGAACTTTTAGTCCCCTGCCTGAAAGACTATATATCGGCCCATCTGAAGATTTTGTATAGTTGATGCAATCACAATTACAGATCAGGCTCGTTTTGGGGATAAAAGACTAATTAAAAATTTAATGTAAAGAAGGTAATAAATGGATTTAAATCTCATCTCTCAGGCAGCTCCAGCTGCTGGAGGAACTGTGGGTCCCAGGAAGCCACTGACTAGCTCTTATTTTGGGCCGCCCAAAAGTAAACGCTTTTTTGCATAAGATTTATTCAGAATTAGTTATATATCATATATTTGGGACACAAATTACTTTTAAGTGGGATGAACTCCTCTTTGGTGTTCTATGTTCAACGTCTACAAATCTTAAAACAAAACACTTATTTGGAATCCTAAGTATTGCTGCTAGAAAAGCAATTACAAGGAAATGGCACCAGCTGAATGCTCCATCTATAGAGAGCTGGTACAATATTATCTATGAAATCTTTGTAATGGAAAGAATTATCTTTTCAATTAGGCTGCAGGAACATAAATTTAAAAAAGTTTGGAAAAAGTGGAAAGTATGTATTTCCCCGAAACACCCTTACTTTGGTTTTTAAAAAAAGAGAGAGCGAAAAGAAATGTTTATTCATCTATTCTTTCTCTTTATAACTTGTCTATATTTAATCTATCTTCTCAAACTCAAGACACCCCATGTTCATTTTGTTTTGTTTTTTGTGTTCACTCTATGTAAGGTCATATCTAAAGATGAATATTGATTGGTTGTGAAGATGTGAAACCAAATAAAGGAGAAAGTGTCAAAAAAAAACAAAAACAGAATGTAACTTAGCCACTGAGTGACATCACTGGAGGCAATTTCTCAGATTTCATGCAGCTTCCTCTGGAGCCACAGAAGGTTTTTAAATATTTTTTTACATATGCAGCTAAACCCATAAACACACTATAATGTGTGAAATTAGTCGAGTCACACTTTATGTTTCTGTAAACAGAGATTGGTTGGATAAAACCTATGAAACATTTTTATATGAGTTCTCTTTGAGACTCTGAGTGGAAGTTAGAGACTCACTTTGTCATGTTGTTGTTGGCTGGCTTTAGCACACAATGCATGTAACCAATGGAATAAGTATGTATTGCTTCATTGGCACCTTCACTTTTCTTGTGCTCTGCTCTCATTCACAGCAACTCTGCGTTGCTTTATCTCTCTCACTCAACCATATCTCTCACCTCTATACTTCCTTCATCTCATCTGCATACTCACTTCATGACGCACATGAACAGGGAGCAAATTTACTCACTTTCACTGTTTCCTATCAAATGTTAAGCTGCAAAACTTGACTAATATTATAATGTGTTGCTGTGAAAACAAAACAAAAAACAAACAAACGTATTTTTGATAAGTATCCATGAAAAAAAATACATGTAATATACATGAAAAAAATTGTTGTGAAACAGAACAGTGATTTATGATTCAGAAAAGCACTGACAGTTCATGTCAGCCTGCTAACAGGTGCTTTAGGTCAGAAAATCCGAGTGTAAGGCAAATACAACAGCCAGGTATCACGCCAAACAGTGTAATGGGCTTGCTGGTCAAATGTAGCATTTGGCTTTGTCTTCAGTGAAAACAACACAGACTCATTCTGTGGTAAAGTTAGCCATAACAAATATGCAATGTCCAGTTAGACTTTAAGAATAAAGGCACTAAAATTATTGGTTAGGTTTAGGTAAACATCATGGATTTAGTGTTTTCTTAAACCAGTTGATAAAACTATTGGCTTCAGATGGGACTCAAATGTTGGTCACATGGGTGAAATTACCATGACCGGACCACGCGATCTTTCCCGAAAACTTTCCAACATCCAACATTTGTTGCAACGTTCTACTATTTACTGACTGTCTCAGTGTCTTTCCTTTCCATGTTTCTTGTGATCATGATACAGCCGTATAATGGTTGGTTGTGATTATTCCCTCAGATTCCTTACACTGGAGCCAGTATGAACCCTGCCCGATCCTTTGGCCCAGCTGTGGTCACATGGCACTGGGAAAACCACTGGGTAACTATGCTTTTATTATATTTCATTGTCAAACACAGGATATATAGGTGCAGGATATACTTCACACTATGCACTTCTTACAGCTAATTCTCCAGAGGATTATTTGATGGTCAATTGTCACTAGATGTTAAGTGCAGTTTCTGCACAGTTGTTCAATACCAGCTGTTTGTTTGGTGTCAGCGGTCCTTCTCTTAAGCTAAACTAATTTCCCACCATAACAAAGCAGAGAGTCATATTCATTGCTGACACAGTGCCAGGATTTTAGTTTTGGGTGGGCCATTGTAATTTTGCCTGGGCCACATAATTACATAGCTTTGTTAACAATGATTGCCTTCTGCTGTCAGTTTCCCGTCTCGCTGAAACAGTGGTGGTGTCATGCTGTGGAGGAAACTAGGGCCTTTGGTTGATTATGACACTTTATTACTCTTTATTAAAACCATGTTCAATGCCAAGATAAGATATTATTTACCTGTGACGGTTTTAATTCATTACAAGCGGCACATTCAGGTATTTTGCTCACATCATGGGAAATGAGACATCCTATTATGTTTTTTTTTGCTGCAGATTCTGTAGACCTGATTGGACTTGATATTTATTTGTGTAAGTTGATTGCAGGGAGGGAGAGAGAGAGAGAGAGAGAGAGAGAGACAGAGAAGGGAAAGAGCTCAATGAGCAAGATTGACTTGTAACAAGAGAGAGTGCTGCACCCTGTGCTGTCAGTTCATACATTTTTGTAGAAACAGTCTATAGATGCCTTCAAGCCAACACTGAGACAATGAAGTTGTGCCAATAGAGAGTTTTGCACCGAGTTTGAGTGGAATTTAGAAGTTAATTTCTTCCTCCAGTAACTTGTTTCATCCATTTTCAGCAGCAAACTGAGCAGAGAGAAGGGCTTTAGTGAGCACAGGACCATGTGACACACTACAGGCACAGGGAGGCTCATTTGCACACGTTCAACCCTGCCTCAGTGTTTGGTTACCAGATACCACAACACACATCCCAGACAGAAAGACACTCCCTTTGAGATAAGAAAATAGAAGGTGAAATTATTAAAAAAAAAACAAAGAGTATGGTAGGAGTAAGTGTTAAGTAAGGCTTAAATAACGGCCATAGATTCTGTTAACATTCTCTGTTAGTGAGGGCTCTAATAAAGGACTGTGTAAACTCTGTGAACTGATCCTGACTTCCAGCTTCGCCCAGGTGTGTCTATTAAAACACGGATCCTGACAACTCTCCTTTAGTTTGACTGCTTTAACGTTGTTGAGCAACAGTGCAGAACATGGGCATAACTTTGTGTGTGTGTGTGTGTGTGTGTGTGTGTGTGTGTGTGTGTGTGGTTTTGTCAAGAAAGAAAGAAAAACATTATGTAGCCCATATTGGATGTGCATACATGTATACATGCACACACACTCACATACTTAAGTCTATGTGATATACACACATCTCTGCATAATATGTGCAGTGTAACCAGTTAACATAAACAATGCACATACAAATACACATGGACAACTATCACCAGCTAATCAATTAACAACAGTCACGTGCATTTTAGCTAGGAAGAACAAGCTAGGCGCCAATAAGTATCAACTAATATAAAACAGCATTAGTGAACTGACAACGTAAATAATATGATTTACAGGTCTCACGGACGCATGCACACAATCATGGTGGTAAGTGAGTCTCTGGCAGCACTCACTCTCTCTCTCCACTCTGCTCTCACAGCTGTCTCGCGTGCGCTGGCTCACTCGCTCCCGAAGCATGCTGCGTGTCCGCCTCTCGTCTCTGTTGCACAGCCCTTTTGTACATTCTCTCTCAAACTAAGAATGGGATGTGGTTGAATCGGTGGCATACCTATGTAGCTTCTGCATAGGGGCATGCCCTATGCCATAGGGCAACCTGACATGCACCTCCCCAGAAGCCTTGAAGCATTGCATTTTCTGGCTTCTCCTGCTTAGCATGCATAGCACTCCCTGCAGAGACTCTGCCTGTCTGCTCTCTCAGACATAGCTGTGAGCCGAAGGATTCAATGTATTTTAAGGGGAAAGTACTGTACAGTTGGTAATCTGCTTACCATTGCCAGCAATGCCTACATGGCAGTGCACATGTGTAAATGCTCACTACAGCATAGGCCACTTGCTTAGGTTACAGCATCTGCTCTGCGTGGCACCTACATGCAACCATAAATTAGCTTCTAGTATCAAACCAGAAACCAAGCATAGTGGATGAAGTAAAAGTCACAGATTCTACTGTAGTCTATACTATGTTAGCAACAGCTTAATTTTTTAAGTGTAAGCACAAAATTACTGTTGACAGGAGCACCCTTTTGTTCAATTTATGCAGCAAGGTGTGTGGTTTTCTGGTTTAGAATCTACCAGAGATCATTTGCATTTAAATGTTTTAAGTGCTTATGGCAAGCATTTGCATATGTGATTAATCTTGATTAATTAATCCCAAAGCTTGCAATTAATTTGATTTTTTTTTTTGTTTTAATCGCTTGACAGCCCTGATATTTATATTATCATGTTAATGATTATAACCAAGACATTTTAACTGTCAACCACTCTTGTTAAAAAGTGAAGTCTAAGTTTTGATATGTGCAGCAGGATTTTAAATGTTCTGTGTGTTTTCTGTGTATGTGTGTGTGTGTGTGTGTGTGTGTGTGTGTGTTAGGTGTACTGGGTGGGTCCATCTCTGGGTGGAGCTTTGGCTGCAGCCTTGTATGAATACCTGTTCTGTCCAAACCCAGAGCTAAAGAAACGTTACTCTGATGTCTTCATCAAGACGGCCTTGACTGCTACCAAACACCGGCAAGACTCAGTCACAGCCCAGGAGCCTCTCTTCACTGTCATGGATGTGGAGAGAGCTGAGAGGAAGGAAAGAGAGAGGGAGATATCAGAGGAAGTGTTGTCCTCTGTATGACTAGAAGAAAACACAGCAGTGATGTCCACACTGCTGACTCACTTTGACAGACACTGACCTTAGACTGGGCCTTTCTGTTGGTGATAAACACTCAGATTGTGTTTTTCCACATTAACTGAAGGGCTGCCGGACCTTTTGCCAGCAAAATATAAGAAAAAGATTAGAGATAAATGATTGACATTGTAAGAACTGTGTGTTTGTGCTGATGGAGATTGTATTTTTTCTGTTCCAATTTAGAGGCCAGATTAGAAATATACAGCATACAAATTGCTTCAGCTGTACCTACACAGTATAATTTATTATCGTCCATAGGACCTTTCTGTGATGGAAATGATGCATCTATGATTTAATGTCACGGAGTAAAAAAGACTAAAGGGAGGAGAGAAAGTGAAATACATCGCCCATCCTCAGTAATAGACAGAAAAGAATAAACTGACAAATAAAAATATGTAGTGTAAAGCTACTTTAGAGCTCCGAAATGCATAACAAGAGAGGAGCAATGTTAAAGCTTATTTTTTACATCATTTTACCTTGCTATTTCCTACAGCAGCCTCCTGCTTGAAATGTTTTCGTCCTGACTTGTAATGGCTTGCAGCAGGGAAAGTACAGTGTGATTTAAATTAAGCCAACAAAATTCATTATGTACATTATGTTTTCATACCTAACAAATGTGATTTTTCCTAACATATAGCCACTTTTGCTGTTTTCATAACTACAGTAGGCATCTTTTTGTTGTACAGACAACATCAGCTAGCACTAATACTTCCTGACATATAGCCACTATTACACCTTCCCTTCAACCAGTATTGAAGAGTACAGTTTTTTGGAGCTCTATTGCTTTTTCAGATGTATGTATGTATGTATGTATGTATGTATGTATGTATGTATGTAAACTTTAAACTAGATTAAAATTAGGAAAGATTACATTTAAACCTCTCTTTAAGCCTCAGATTTGTCTTTAATCTTTAAATATTTAAACTGTGAGCCAGTATTAATTTTAAATTTATAAAAAACTTATAAAAACCCAGCTTGACTAAGTTTGATTTGGCTAACCTTAGCTCATTACAACAAGGATATCTTTAACTAAACAGCACTTGTCCTGAGTAGAAGACATTTAAAAGCAACAGGCTGCTCTATGGCTGTGACTAACGGTTAGATAAGGTCCTTTAAATGCTATTCCTCCTGGCTGAGTCATCAAAGTATCTGCCATAACAAAGCTCTACTAAAATAGTAAAATGCACATTTATTTTCCTGTCAATTCTTCACAATGAAAGTCATTTGTCATGTTAAACAGCTTTTACCATGAGGCAACATAATCAGGAAATGTTGCGTTTTCACCTGCAGTAAATTAACATTACTCTTAAAAGCAAGATGTAACTAACAGTTACACAGCACATTTTTAGCTAACATGATATTAAGAAATACAATTTATTTTTTAATTGAGAAATACACAGCAGCCATCAGGTTTTTTCTCCTTTTTTATACTTTGATATTATTCATATATTTATTTTAATTTGGGTATCATCCCCACATCGATTAAACTCTTCGTTTAACTTTAGGCGATATATATAAACTTTGATGACAAAGATGAATTGTTAATAGTGCAACAGTGCTCTGCTTCATTTTTAAAACTGGATTTGCTCATTTAAACCAACAACAGCCAAATTGGTGGCTTGCTGCCCAGTATAAAAACGGCTATTGACTACTCTTGTCAGTTACAAATCTTTGAAATCCATTTGTACCTTATATCAACAAAAAGATGTAATCATATACTATATATCGAGCCAGTCAACTTGCAAGTTGTTGTTTTTTTCATAAATATAAAGTAAAAACAAAGCTACATTTAATATCAGACTGAAACATTTGTAAATATAGCCGCAAGCGTTAATCTGCGGGTTCTAACCCCATTCGCCCCAAGCTGGCCACCCTGATCCTCATCCCACACAGTCAATGACATCGGCTGCCGTGTTCCTTAAAGAGCTGTGCAACACAAACCCATGATAAGCCCCAGATTTCTCCAAATTGGTTTCTAGCTACATGCTAATGGCATTTATAGCGCCCCCTATAGGTTGAGCTCAACTTGATTTGGTAGGCAGATTCCCAGTCCTGTTATGAACCTACCCACCAAGTTTGGTGATGATAGGACAAAGTGTGTGGGAGTTATGGCCAATAATTTCTGCCGCTTTTTTTTTATTTAAACCCCACAAATTGAAATAAACACACAGGCATAACACAAAAGGATGAAAATAAACACAAACAAGTAAAATCTACATTATTTTTAGATGGTTTTCAAAATAAAAAAATAAATAAGGAGAATGTATAAATAAGAAGTAATTAGGAGAAATAAGAAACACTTTACAACACTGCAGCTCAAGGCTTTTTAGTTCTACTGCGATTTTAATTAATTTACATAAATTTTTGTTTATTGCACTGCAGACTGCTTTGATGCACTGTTGGACCTGATCTTCGAGAAGGTTTTCCAGGACCCTGCCCCATGTGTGAACGAGGTGCTGAAACTGGGTTAATTACTGGGTTAGTCTGACTATGATCGGATTTTTAAGATGCATGTATACACCTTAGTCTGACTAAAATCAGACAGGATCGGATTTCTCATGGTCGGATTAAAACACCTAGATTATTCGATTGATAGTCGCATTAGTCCTGCATGTATACGTCCCATCAGATCGGATCGGATGTGCATTCTGCGCAGGCTCGAGATTTTTTCCAGGGGCCGTGAGCCGGAAGTAGAAGGACAGTCGGGGGTGTCTTTCCTGAAATAACCGCAAGCAAGAGAGCCATTCTGCATCTAGTTTGTGTAATTATCATGTACACCATGTACACCATGTACGAAATGTACAAAGATGTAGCATCGTCTCGCTCTTCGTACGCCATCTTTCTGGAATGCCAAAGCAGAGTTTGTTGTTGCTGGTGACGTAAAGAGGTCAGTCGGAGGTGGCTCTGTTACCACTAGTTAAAATGGGTACAGCGCCACCTATCGTACCGGGTATGACATGCTCCAGCCAATAATTCAATTTTCTCACAGGCATGTATACTTGGACAATTGCAATTGTCTGATTGAGTAGCACAGTCAAACTTTGGCTGTAATCCGACTAAGCTGTGCATGTAAACGTACTGACTGTAATGCAGTGCAGCCAGGTAGAGTCGTGGGCTGTAAAAAGAAAATCAAACATGAAAACAATTGTAAGAAATGGGTAAACGTTCTCAGCAATTAATCACGGTTTAATTTACCTGCACAGCATTCCCAGATATGGATCATATGAGTAAACCATGACAGCACTGTTGCAGTATAAATTCAAGCACTAAAGGCTGCAACAGCTCATTGTTACACTTGATAAAAAGCAAGCTGCAATCTAGAAAAATGTGAATGAAGAGTCCTAGAAGAGAGTTGTGTGCCAACACTGCGTCTTAAGGTGGCTCAGTCTGGCAGCCAGGCGCGTCGTTACACCTGGGCATTCGGGGCTATAGCCCCGGATGTTTTGGGAATAGCCCCGGATCTCATGCTTTGAAAAAAAAAATAAAAAATTCAAATATAATTGTCTAATAGTGAAAGGTTTTTATGTGGCTGCATGTCGAACGGCCAGCAGCCTCAAATGCAACATTGTCACTAGAGTCCGAATAATTGTTGCAAATTCAACATCAGTGTTATTCTTTCCCCCTCTATGCGCCACTGATATGACCATAGCCGTCTATTAGCCTACTGTTCAGTAATACTGCAGTGTTTATAACAGGGATGGAAATGAAACCCGCCACCCGCCAAATGCGGGTGAGTTTGTGTGCTGGCGGGTGAACTGAATCAGTTTACCACTGTGGCGGGTTCAGTCAGATCTGATCCAATTAATCTTAATGATCGATATCTTGGTTAGGGCACAACAATGCGCTTTCCACAACCCTAGAGTTAGATCCGGTCAAACTATATGTTTCTGATTGGACCAAAGTGTCAGTTGGACTTCAGAGGAGCCGGAATTCAACATAGAACTGCCGTAAGCGGTCATTTGGACCGCTGGATTTAAACTCTATAATCTCTCATGTAAATACCCAACTGAGTGATGAATGCATTAATTGTGTCATGATATTTAAAAAAAAAAAAAAACGAAATTACACCAAAGTGTACATTTTAATAAGTTTAATTATACATTTATCAATATTCATATCATCGCACATAGTAAACTGTAATTATTGTGTATTTACACACGATTTTAATAGAGAAAACTCAGAACAAGACAATTAACTATTAAAAGTAACTTATTTGATTATGAAACATTTTATTTTAGTACTTAATAATATATAATATAATAATTATAATAATCGAAAAAGCTGGAAACGAGCTGATCTAAAACAAAAAAAAGTCCTTGTGATCACTGTTCACAGATTACCTCCGCCCTCCTTGCAGTTATCACGCACGGGCTTGTGGCATTTCAAGTGTCCGAGGTTTGGTTCTGTTTGCCGCTCTCTGGACCGGCACTGCCTCCGTCTCCGTGTCTGCTGCTGCTGCTGCGGTGGTTGTTTCCGCTGCTGCCCACCATGTGTCGACTGCCGCGGCCGCTTTGCCCTCCATGTATTCTGCCCTCAGCTCCTCTGCCAGCTGCTGCAGGACTTTCCTCCGGGCTCTCCTGCTGCTGGTGCTTCTTGAATAAGATGCGGGCATTGATCCCAGTCAGGTCGAGGATGTTATAGAAGACCGCCACTGGCCATCTTCGCTGACACAGACACCGAGGCAGTGCCGGTCCAAAAGAGCTGCAAACGTCGGACACTTGAAATGCCACAAGCCAGTGTTTGGTTACTGTTAGGAGAGCGGAGGTAATTTGTAGACTGTGACCAGTGATCACAACGACTCTTTGTTTGTCTTTGTTTTAGATCACTTCGTTTCCAGCTTTTTCGATTATTATTATTAATTTATGATATATTATTAAGTGTTAAAATAAAATGTTTCATTATCAAATAAGTTACTTTCAATAGTTAATTTTCTTGTTCTGAGTTTTCTCTATTAAAATTGTGTGTAAATATACAATAATTACGGTTTACTTATATGTGCGATGATATGAATATTGATAAATACATACATTTAAAAAACGAAATAACACCAAAGTGTACATTTTAATAAGTTTAATTATAATTAAACTTATTAAAATGTACACTTTGGTGTTAATTCATTATTTCGTTTTTTTTTTTTAAATATGACATTTATCACTCAGTTGGGTATTTACATGACAGATTATAGAGTTTAAATCTAGCGGTCCAAATGACCGCTTACGGCAGTTCTAGTAGTGTTGAATTCCGGCTCTTCTGAAGTCCAGCTGACACTTCGGATCCGTTGTGTGACAGCGGAGAGTCAGCAGCTGGATTTTGCACCCACGGTCAGTAGTATTAGCAGGTGTATGGGCAAACAAACAAACACCACCAAGACCATTATTCATTGTATTATTACATTTGTGGGAAGTTATTACAATAAAGATGTTCACGTCCCCACAAAGAAATCCCTGCAAAAGTAAGAGTTATTACATGTGTGGGAAATCGTTTGTTACGTTTGTAGTTAGGCAGCGGCTCTTGTGGAAAATGGATTACATTTGTGGGTTTATTACATTAAATGCTGCAGATTTGCATTACATTTTTGGGTTTATTGACGATGTTAAATGACGACGTTTTTCTCTTAATACCCTACAAATCCTCCTGTAGTTCCTGATGCAGATAGACAATTAAGTCAAGAAATTATGATAGGGAATGTTCTACCTGCTCTTACAGCCTATGCACACAGCACAGGTCTTATTATAGGCTATAATATCTTTAATGTAAATATATGCCTAGTGAGGGAAAATTAGCTCTATTTGTGATTAAAACATGATGACGAGGACCCCAGCGATTGGCCTTCCTTTCCTTTTCAAACTATGTTGAAATTGTATCTTTAAACAGCCCAGTTTTTGAAATTTTCGAAATTTCCCCAGACCCCGTTGAAAAAAGACTATCTGCGCAGTGATGCCGGTATCTGACCACTTTTTTCAGTAACGAGTAATCTAACACGTCAATATTTACAAACCAGTAATCAGATTAAAGTTACTTATCATTGTTTTTGTAATTTTCCTTAGTAAAAATGTATATTTTTGCTTTCTCCTTGTCTCGGGGAGTGATCGTTTGCGACAAGTCACATTGGAGGGAGGAGAGAGATGCGCGTTTTCTAGCTAGAAATACAGTCATTATTTTGAGTTCCTCTCAGCTTAAGATGAGAATATTAAGGTTTGTGGTTCACTCTGTGCTGGCGACAAAATACTATCAAGCTTCGAATGAGTTTTAAGGAGTAATCAGTAATCAGATTACTTTTTCAAGGTAACTGAGGCAACACTGCGCGGGGCTAAAGCCCCGGATGTTTTGCACTCCTAGCGACGCCCCTGCTGGCAGCTAATTGTAGTGCTAGAGGGTAACTGTAATGATGTACTGGCCGATATTAAAAAAGAGAAGTAACATCAACTTTATCTTTCATGTATAGCTATGCAAACAGCTACATAAAGCATAAAAAGGATCACTCATAAATAAACGCCCAGAGAAGAAACTCATTACACAGAATGGTTGGCTTGGAGTGTAAATTGTGCTGTTATTTAGCACTCAACCATACACTCGTTTTGCCCTGGCCTATGCTAACATATTCCAGTTTAGAAAACATTTCCAATTGCATTATCTCATTAATTCATGAAAGTTAGACCTGACGGAGGGTGTGTGTATTAGGGCTGGGCGATATGGACTAATAGTCATATCCCGATATATTTAGGCTGAATATCGATATACGATATATATCCCGATATTTTTATGCAAAGTGAGAGCAAATGTTCAGTCAAAGTCAAAGCCAAATATGACATGTGGGTGGGAATTTCGTCATTTTAGGGGCAAGTCCATTTGGCCTTCAGTTTTTTTTTTGTCAGGGGCACCAAGGCCACATGACAGGGCACAAAGGCCACTGAGTAAAATTTGTTGATTTACCTTAGACTGATACCATAACATCCTAATTTATAATAAGACATGTATTATGTATTTAAACATTTTTTTAAATACCAATATCAAGTTAATGTTACATTACAAAACAGGTTTTTTTAAGTAGGGTTAGGGTGAGGTGAGTTTAGTGACACTACACTGAATATTAGTGTTGCTAAATATTTCTCCCAAATAGAAATTCCTCAAAATTATGGCAAAGCAAATTTTTTCCAAACAAAAAATTGTAGAATAACCAGCAGGAGACCACTGATGTGTGGAATGATTTTGGTGACACTACACTCTGAATAATAGTGAAGTTATTGAATATTTTTTGTAGTTTCTCTTTTCAGTGTTGCACTTTGTAGACGGTCCCTGCGCTCTCGTCTCACAGACGGCTGGCCATACAGACCAGAGTTAATGTCCAGCCGCTCGTTTTGATGAAAATACGGTTGTAGCTCGTTGTCTTCCTTACTACCGTAGGAAAGAGCCGTCAGTTGTGTTTTAACAAGGTTTCACTTATGAGTTATTGATCCGGGAAGTTCGAATCTGTGAACATATTTCCAACTTTACCGGACTAAATCCTACCACATAAGTCAGTTACGTATCATGTCAACTCGGCTGAGCTCGCTCGCTGTGCTGCAAGTTTCGTTGTTCTGTTTTGAGACGCTGCTGCTGTTTGAGAGACTTTCACGTGAGATCATCGTGATGATGAGGCTCCACCTGCGCGAACCGCGAACTCACTGAAGTTACTGTGAGTGACTAGCCTACTGTGCACTCAGGTGGCTGTAATTAAAGGCACGCTCTCTACGCTGTCCGGTGGCCGTGCGATGATTTTTTTCAGGGGGCAGCGCCGTCGTATAGGGGGGAAAGGTGATGACAATTCTAAGGGCCCACACACAGCCCCCAGTAGCCTCTAGACAAAATGGTTATGCATACACTGAACTAATATATATTCATACGAATGAATATGAATTAAAACAAAGAAACAGTCATATAATATTCTAATTTTAATTATTTCAATAACCCCCTTGGTCCCTTCTTAAAAAATGGTTTGGTCCACACCGCGGTTCGTTCTTCCCATGGTTCTTCCTCATCGGAATTAAGTGAGCGCGAGCGAACTCCAGCAGGGTTTGATGCCCACCAAAAAGCACAAGTCCGAACACCAGAAGAGAGTTGAGAAGGAGGCCAGGAGTAGGAGCAGCAGAGCAGGGGCCCAGGACATCAAAAACGTAGTTTCTAAGAATGGTGAGAGTAAAACTACCGAGGGCGGCTGAAACAATTAGCCTACTTGCTCATTAATTTAATGTCTGTAACATTACCCTTGACGGGGCGCAGGCTGGAGCCTACGTTAGCTGTCATCTGGCCGCGCTACACTCTGGACAAGTCGCCAGTTCATTGTAGAGCAACGGTTCCAGAGTAGCTATAACTGAGCGTGACTAATTTAGGGGCTACTACAGTGACTGTGTGTTTCACACATATCACTGTCGGACAGTGCTCCAGTATGCGCCCATTCAGAGGCTGCATTGAATTGTATCATGACGCTTTCAAGTTCTACTCAGTAATTATGAGCATCTGACGAAGGTCAGTTACGTTATCATGATGTGTTCAATGTGGTCTTGTAAAATGTGTTATTAGTGGGACATTTGAGTAGCCTAAATACAAAAAAGTTAAATGTTCAAAGATTTGTTTGTTTTCATAGCAGTATAAAATAAAAGACACCATAATAGCTGACAACAACAAAGTAAAAAAGACTATTTAGAGTTGTGGACAGTTTACACTGACTTTTGAATGGTTTAAGAATATTTTTTGCCTGGGAAAGTGAAGCTGTCCACCTAGAGCTATGGTACTAAGAAGCCCATTTAGATTTTGTGCAAGAATAGGTTAGTTCTGCATCAGTTTCTCCATGAAACATAACATATAATATTTACAATATATATAATGGAACAATAAACCTTTATGCTCTGCTGCACTAGAATCAGCAGTGGCTGCTTCATCTGAGTTTGACCCTACAGCAGTCGCTCAGCCCAGCAGTCCAATGATGCCTTTGATGGTGAGTGAGTGATGTAGACACTGGTTGGCTGTTTTAGTTTATTAGTGACCCACTACCTATTTGTTGAGTGGTTAATTGAAAATGTATTTGCAATCAGAGGTGTAATAACATGTTTCAAATCAGTGAAATGAGAATAAGACAACTAATAATGCATAATTTACATAATAACACTCTGACTTGTTAAGTCGTTAATCGTAAAAAAAGGAAACAAATTGGCTGTATTACACCAGGCACCGTCAAGAATACTGAAAAACAAGAAAATTGAAGGTGGCAATGAATGGGGTAGAGGGGCCCACACCGATATTCTTTCAGGGGGCCCAGAATTCCTAGCAACTGCCCTGTCAGGGGGTATCAAGGCAAAAGTGCGGGGTAGCGGCGGCCACCAAAGTGTTTGTTGAAGAGTGCCGGAGTGTCTGTTCCAGCCCCTCCCCTCTCTGTGCATGAAAGAGTAGGGGCGCGGGGAGCAGTGCAGAGAGCCCCGGGTCAGCGGCTTGCCTGGAGCAAGGATCACAGCGCAAATTTGAACTATATCGATGTATGCGATATGGTCTAATTCCATATCACATTTAAAAAATATATCGATATAAGTTTTATATCGATATATCTCCCAGCCCTAGTGTGTGTGTACTGCTTGACCGACCGGGTCTCTGGGTTTGCATGTGGAGACCATGCTGATTGCTAACTAGAAGCTGGCGGTTAACGTTAGCTTGTGCTATGTGGCAAAAGACTGCTTGGTTAGTTCGTGTAAAATTGCAGAATAAACACAGCTAAATATTTGTACATTCTGACATTTTCCCAGGACATGCATTAAAGGTCCCATATCATAAAAAACACGTTTTCTCTGGTCTCTATATATATAAGCTGGTCCTCCCTGAGCCTGCCAATTCCCAGGATGAGGAAAGCAAGCGAGTCCTGCATGGTCCCTGCAGCCCACCCACTGGTAAAATGGCGCTCCTACCGGCTGTTCAGATTCAGCTCCTTTCGTTACGTAAGGAAAGGAGTCATTATCATAGGCCGGCCTCCTTTGCGAGGTGATAGGAGACATCAGAGAGGGGGGCGTTCATCCCCAAGGTGAAGTTCGGTGTGTCCAGCACTGCATGAAAAGTGGGATTTTCGTCAGTATGCGGCACTGTAGATTGACGTGGAATTTCAGGTTTGCGGCAATTTGCAGGCAACACTGAAAACTGCCGTGAATTGTCGGAAATTGACGTGGGCCTTGCTTGGCAGTTGTCCCCCCATGACCCCCCTCCCCCTGATTCTAGGGGAGGCTTTAACATGTAAATGAAAATGCTGTGAGCTATACAAATGCAAATCAGGGTAGCAGGGGGAGTTTTACCCCAGGTGACCTTTTTCTAAAAGGTGTTAACTTCATTTTAAGAAAATCTCTGGTATAAATAGATGAGGCTCAGTATTGCCTAATTATAGACCCTTATATTTTAGCTTGATTGGATTTATTTAATGAAAGTATGCTAGATTAATTACTGTGTATGTCATTAGCAATGGCCAATGTTATGTAAAAAAGGTTATTTATTCTTTTCTCTCTCCCTCTCTCTCTCTCTTGGGAACAAGTTAAAGATAAAACACCAGTTGTTAAGAAGTTAAAATTTGCATGAAATATTTTGAGATAACCAAGATATTAAAATATATATATAAAAAAAGCATTTCTATAATTTCATGGGTTCTGAATGTTTTAAAAGCAGTTGAAAAGTAATTCTTATTGCGTGTGAGAGTTCATGACCTGTAAGAGTTGTTACACTTCCGGGTTGACCGGAGCGTGAGTGACGAGGAAGAAGGAGCGGAGAGGTAATGGCGTCGAGCAGCTGACAGTGGACTGTGTGTGTCGTCAGTTTTATCACTAACAGACTGTGAACTGTTGTCGGTCGACGTGCTGTGAGTGTGTGAGTTGGACTCTCCATCGCAGTCGAAGTGTTTGTGTTTTATTGGACACGAAGCAAGTTCGGCTAAGCTAGCTAGCTGGAGCTAAGCTAGCTAGCAGGAGCTAGGCTAGCGGCCCGGCCATTGTCGAGAGGACGTCTGCGCGGACGGGAGAAGCTTTGCCGGGTCGCCACGAAGAATGTTGCCGACGGACGGAGCTTCGCTGCCGCAGAGGGACACGAAGGTTTATCGCTGCGGGCATTTTGTTTTCACAGACTAACCTCGCCTCATAACAAGGCCGCGACCTCCTGTTAGCTCGGAGCCTCGTCTGCAAGTCCAGATTTAAACGATGCCGATAATGACGCCATTGTGTGTAAGTAGCTGTTACTGTTTTCTCCCTCGCTTAATTTTACTGTGACTTACGTTTATTTATTCATACCAGGCTTTTTAATTGTTTTCCAGCTGCCTGTAAGACATTACGAGACAGTACGCAGGACAACAAACAACCAGATCTTGCATCGCAGGCGGAGGCTGTGAGGAGTTCAGCTCGGAGTCGATCGAGGACGAAGAGGGTAAGATTTATTAGATTGGATCCGTCTTTGGTCAGTGTGACTATTATTCTATTAAATAAGAAATGTGTTGTATCCACACGCAATGCATTGCGCAGTACTGATCGTCTTTATTGATTGTTTTTACAGCTGCTGGAAGCGATACAGAGTGCTAGCTAAGGATCAGGTGGACCTTTGGAAGTGCGCCGCCATGGGCCTGATGTCTGAGGAGGAAGATGGCACAAGATGGCGGGTGTCTGGATGAATTGTGCGACCTCCGTCCTTTCGCAGCCGGGAGCTCACCGAGCTCTGTGCCACACTGCTGTCACATGAGAGGCGATTCCGAAGTACAGCGCAGCGCACCACAGACGTCTGCAAAAACAGACACTTCGGTGCTGTAGGATTTTGGGCCTCTTGTGAGCTTCCCGTTTGTGTGGGCAGATTATGCTTTGTACATGCTGTGTGTTTTTGTTTGTGCTAATAAAACTCTTTGAATAAACAACTCCTTCCTGGCAAATGTTCCTTTCCTCAGTAAATTCATTCATGTCATTGATGATATCATAAATATAAATGAATGAATAAATCATATATATATATATATATATATATATATATATATATATATATATATATATTCCCACCGGGGTTTACATTTATTCGCTTGTTTATGAGTACTGGTTTCATCCAATACTGACCCCCAATTTCCACTGGATACGTCTCCGCTGCGTTGCGTCTCCGCCACGCCAGCGGAGCAAATACGTTTCACTTTAGTCAATGTGTCAATCTCCACCAGGTCCGCTGCGCTGCGTATCCACTCCGTCCCAGCTCCGGCAGTCCGGAGCTCTCCGGAACAGATAAGCAGGACTTCTATATCTGGCGGATGCCGGAGTGCGACGCAGCAATTCAGCTGAATTTAGCAACGAGCAGACAGGAAGTCAAGCGCTAAAATAACAAACAGCATCCGGTTACCTTTCAAAATAAAACACTCGGTGTTGACACCAGTACATAAATCTCAAAAAAAGAGACAAACACAAGCTTTTCTGCTAATCCCTCGGTCGGGAACACTTCGTGTTATTGTTCTTAATAACACAGACCTGTAACTGCGGTCGTGAGTGATCATGTGATTATCGCGGGAACTCCTCTGCCTCGTGAGCCAGCTGTCTACCGTACTGCGCCGCAGCGGACTCAAACTGCAACCGGTGGAGATTGCCGGACGCGGGCGGCGGAGCAAAACCGGATCGGAGCTGCAACGCAGCGGACACGTATCCAGTGGAAATTGGGGGTGAGTGAGGATATTCAGGCCAGCCCACACGTTCTCTGGCCAGGCGTGGTTTCGCTGCTATTCATATGCAAATTAGAGGCGTTCGCACCTCTGGGAGCTCCGCTGACGTCATGGTTCGTTTCCGACAATTTTCGGCACAGTCAAACGCCACGTTCACAGCCTGTAAATTGTCGTTAACTGCCGAAAATTAGGGAGATTTCCGGGCGTTTACGGGGCCGAAAATCCCACTTTTCATGCAGTGCAGCAGAGAGACAGCAGTGTTTCACAACATTGTCGCTCGGAGCTAGACACGCAATTGCTCTTGATGGTTGTATAAATCAACATAAGTGCCTATATTCTGTCCCAGCTACAGAACAACAGAAGAGACCGTGGTTGTGTTTCTTTTTTTTTTTTGGCCTTTTTATGGCTTTATTGATAGAACAGCTGAAGATATGACAGGAAACAGGGAGAGAGAGAGGGGGAGTGACACGCAGCAAAGGGACCCAGGCCGGGAGTCGGACCCGGGTCCGCTGCAGAGCCTCGGCACATGGGACGCACGCTCTACCAACTGACCTAAACGGCGCCCCGTGTTTCATTTTTAATGACAACGTGCCGGCTGCAGTCCGTGTTAGCTTATATGTGTGTGCTAACCACTTAACATCGGACTGCTTCATGTAGCAGGATAAGCATTTTGTCTTGTTTTCCCCCTTGCCCTTTTTGTTTACATTTGGTTGCTATGGTTTCCGTTACTCATTCCTGCTACGCATTGGGGTGGGCCGGTACAAAAGCGGTAGTCCGCCCGCCGGTTCGTCCTCTGCGCTTCCATTGTCACCTGCGTCATTCCCGGGTCGGAGGTTGTGTGCCCGACAGGTATGGCCGCACGCTTCTTCACCTCGCTGCTCATTTTATTTCGATCATTATGATCAGGGCATTTGTGTTGTGTTGTAGGGCGATCGTGTGCTGCTCCGTGCTCCCTGTCCCTGTGTGCGCCGCTGTGATCGTTTGGCGGTGGTAAGTGTCATCTCTCTCTCTCCGTTGTGGTTGATGCTACTAGGTGGCTAATGCTAGTGTGGTCACAGGTAAATGCTGGCGGCTGCCGGGAGTCCTTTATCCCTCCCTCCTCTCGTGAGTGTGTGAGTTTCTGTGCTACTAAAAAAGGTATGTAGCCTATATGTTAACGCGTAACCTCATCATTTTAACATACTTGGCCAATGCTAATGATGGTTTTCCTCAATTAGGTGTTACTGTAGCCACCTCCCTGGGCCGCTGCTGCTTTGTGCGTTGTGTTTACTACATTCATATCGTTCATATTTGCTGCTGCTGCATGCCGTTACGGCGTTGTCCTGCGGCCATCAGAGGTGTCGCCGCCACTACGGCTTGATACAGGACAATTGGTCGGCCGCACGCCGCTGGCCTGGTACGATTATCTGTTTAACCGGGGACTGGTGCCCCTTATGTTGAATGAATGAGTGTATCGATGTGTGGATCCTGTTTCATTATTTTTGAGTGTATGTGTTTGAGTCTATTCTGGATTTTGTTTATGTAAATCTATTTTATAAATCTTGTTAATTGAGTTATTTTGTAAATAAGGTAATTGAGTTTTGTTTTCTTTATTTCTTTCTCTGGTTACATTGGGCAGATATATTGTTTGTTCAGGCCAATGATCTGTCCGTTACTTATGGTTTTGTTAGGTTTTCTTTCTTTTTGTGTGTGTGCAACCCCACTAATTTGTTATTTCCTCAGTTTTCAGAAACTCCCAGGGTGGCGTTTTTGAGCTCCTAGTATTATTAGTTATTAGTCTTCTTTTCTTTTCACCTCCTCCTTGCTGTCATGACTCTGGTTTTGTCTTTGTATCTTGTCTTGTGTCTTGTTTTTCCCATGCCCTCATGTGTCCTTTAAGTTCTCCTGTGTTTTTTCCTATGTTCCCTCTGGCTCCCTCTGTCCATTGCCCTGGTCCCTTCATGTTCTCATGTGCTCCTCCCCTTCGTTATCTCACCTGTTGGTCCACCTCACCTGTTCCTCGTCTTGTCATCAGTGTTTGTGTATTTAGTCTCTGTGTTCCCTTCACTCCTTGTCTGGTCATTGTTCTTGTCAGCGTCTGTCTTTGTCCATGCTCCCGTCCATGTGCCTGCTCCTGTCTGATCCTTGTTCCCCACGTCTTCCCTAAAACCCCGACCTGACACTTGCCACATTCAGTAACGAGTGTCAGTACAAAGCTGGCTTTGCCTCGACACTGACCCTCATAAAAGGATCAGTCCCAACCATACCGGACCCAGCAACTGCACCTGAGCCACTAATAAGTGTCGCCGCGGTCTGATAGTATTTACAGTTGCCGACGAGTATGGTTAAGTCAGCTGGAAACTGGCTCCACTCCACTAGTTAGCTCCACTTCGGTCTGCTATGCAATGGCATTTGAAGCGAGTTTGGTGTTAATAATATTACGATGGAGCTTGGTTGTCACAGTAAAAAGTCTGGAAACGTGCAGACTGGAGACAGAGACAATGCGAACAGTGTCCAAGAGTTTGGAGAGTGTGTTGGAGACAAACACAGCTTTCGCCTGCTGTTAGCCATTAGCTACATGGTAGTAACTAGAGTTGAGCCGGATACTCGTTTCAGCCGAGTATCCGGTACGGATAAAGCACTTTTGCCGAGTATGAGTAATATGAGTCAATATCTGTGCTCGGATTGAATGAAAATCCTCATTGGGTAGCTGACTGTGTCTGTGATAGGCTAGTAGTCACAGCGCCCCTCCCTTACACACATACAGATGTGTTTCTGTGTCCCGCTCTGCTCACTCACTCACAGAACAGCTGTCTGTCTCTCCCTCAGTCATTCAGGTTCACGGTCTTTTCCGTTAACGTTTAGGGTTTATTCAGCTTCAGGTTTGTTTTTACTTCGGTTTGTACTCACTTATTAACCAGTAGAGTTCTGGTAAACGTGGGTTTGTTTAGACGTGGTGCTTGGTAGAATGTGACTTGCGTTGCGTCTCTGCCTGTCGGAGATTTTTTTTCTTTTCTTTTTTAACCGTCAGCTGTCTCTCTCTCTCTCTCTCTCCCTCTCCCTCTCTCTGCCGGTTGTCTGAGTTTTTTTTGTGCTTTTTTTTAAAACCATCAGCTGGCGCTAACCATTTTTTTTGACGTCACACACTGAGTGTCTGACACTTTCTTGCTGTATTTCATGAAAAAATAAAGGTAGTAGTGGTATAAATAATATTACAAATTAGGCTACACACACACACACACCTGGTGTGGAAATAAAAAAAAATAAAAAAGAACCAAAAAAAAATGTAAAAATCACACTGGTCATAAAAAAAAAATTTAAAGTAAAAAAAAATTAAGTTATGTTGAGTATGAAAACTCTTGTTCATTACATTTTACTTCATAATTGCAACCGCATGTGTAGTATTCATAGTTGCAAAACTTGATCATGATCAAAACCATTGATCTGAAGCTCAATGCTGATGCTGTCTTGTAAATAGTTTTCTAATCAGCAATAAATATAACACTTTCTGATCAACCCATATCAATTGCATGCTTAAAATAACATACCGGTTAAAGCCATGCCCATTTCAAGACAACCCGACCCACGTCCGGGTTAAACCCCGCCCACTTTCGGGTTAGGTCCCGCCCACTCCGAGTACAGATACAGATAATTCATATGGTT
This sequence comes from Sparus aurata, assembly GCF_900880675.1. Taxonomy (NCBI): domain Eukaryota; kingdom Metazoa; phylum Chordata; class Actinopteri; order Spariformes; family Sparidae; genus Sparus; species Sparus aurata. The sequence continues at coordinate 35,253,610 of NC_044197.1, forward strand.
AACAGTTACAGATACAGATAATGCTGTACTCGCTCATCCCTAGTAGTAACTGTAACAACACATACAAACAAACTAACATTATTTAAACCCACTAACCATTCTGAAACATCCTGCTACAGCCGCAGAGTCTGTACTTCTTCCAGAGCCTCTCCTACTGGGTCTGATTCTGGGTCAAACTGGTTCGATTGAACGACAAAATCTCCACAAGCCATAGTGTTACATCCACCGTAAACATTAGCGCATGCTACTGTTAACATTTGGGGCTTCCTCTCCCTGAGAGTGAAGTAGCAGGCAAGGCTCCCCAAGTAGGTGTTGACAGACGGAGGTCATTAGCATTTAAAGGTGCAGGCAAAGAAGCAGACTGCTCTGAATACAGCTCAGTAGAGCAACTTCTAGACAGCTGGAATGCAGGACCACGGATGTGTTTGGGGCAATGCATGTCGAATACAGAGTTGTTGGACCTCTGACAGCTGTGTGAAATTGATGAAAAACAGTATAATATGGGACCTTTAAATAATTAGCAAGATCAGAAACGTACTACACAGAATGATTCCAGGGTTCTCCCCAGAAATTTTGAGTGTAGCGGGGGGTGCGAACGCTCGTCAACGTCAGTCCGGGGGGGGGGGGGAGGAGGAGAGACACGGACGTCAGCCGGGGGACGGACGGATGCTCATCGCCGTCAGCCGGGAGCTCCTAGCCGTCAACCGGGGGACAGACGGACGGACGGACGGACGGACGGACGCTCGCTCGCTCGTCACTGTCACGCGCGGAGTATAGCGGCGCTGACCTAGCGGTTTAGCGGCGCAGCGCCGCTGTTCCACCGTCTGGGGAGAACCCTGGATTCTACTGTAGCACTAACTTGTGGTCTGGACAGAGAATGCCTTTCATGTACCAAAAGCTACGGTTGCAGCTTGCTTATCTATCTATCTATCTATCTATCTATCTATCTATCTATATACATACATACATACATACATACATACATACATACATACAGCACAAAAAAATTAAAGGAACACTTTGAAAACACATCACATCTCAATGTGAAAACTAAATATGTTGGATATTTATACAGATATGGACAGGGCAATGTCTTAGGAACGAAAGGATGCCACATCTTTTAATGGAAATAAAAGTTTTCAGCCTACAGAGGGCTTAATTGTATAGACACCCCGAAAATCTAAGTGAAATAATGATGTGGCAGGCTAGTCCATTTTGCCCAAATTGAATTTCTGCAACTCAAAATGCTTCTCAATATCTTGCGTGGCCCCCACGTGCTTGTATGCATGCTTGACAACGTCGCAGCATGCTCCTAATGAGACGACGGATGGTGTCTTGTGGGATGTCCTCCCAGATCTGTGTAAGGGCATCCCTGAGCTCCTGTAAAGTCTGAGGAGTGACCTGGCGGCGCCTGATGGACCGAAACATAATGTCCTAGAGGTGTTCTATCGGGTTTAAGTCAGGTGATCATGAGGGCCATTCAATTGTATTAATTCCTTCATCCTCCAGGTACTGCCTGCATACTCTTGCCACATGAGGCCGGGCTTTGTCGGGCATCAGGAGGAACCCAGGACCTACTGCACCAGTGTAGGGTCTGACAATGGGTTCAAGGATTTCATCCCGATACCTAATTGCAGTCAGACTGCCATTTTCTAGCCAGCCTCCATGGATATGACTCCCCAGACCATCACTGACCCACCACCAAACCTGTCATACTGAACAATGTTGCAGGCAGCATAGCGTTCTCCTTGTTTTCTCCAGACTCTTTCATGTCCATCACAGGTGCTCAGGGTGAACCTGCTCTCATTTTTGAAAAGTACAGAGCACCAGTGGCGGACTTGCCAATTCTGGTGTTCTCTAGCGATGCCAATAGAGCTCCATGGTGCTGGGTGGTGAGCACAGGGCCCACTACAGGACGTCGCACCCTCAGGCCACCCTTATGAAGTCTGTTTCTGATTGTTTGGGTAGAGACATTCACACCAGTGTCCTGCTAGAGGTCATTCTGTAGGGCAGTGGCTCCCAACCTTTTTTTCTTGAAGCCCCCCCTTGCCTGTGTCCAAGACAAGCCAGGCCCCCCCAACCCCAACCTGCATACACTACAAGAATAAAGTGATTAATTACAAACATTTATTTGCAAAAATAAACAACAGTTGTAGGTATTTGCTCTTATTCTCCTAGTTTTACAATGTATATAGATACTGTGAGCCCCACCACTCACAGTATGGGGGGGGGAGGGAGAAGAAAGAGAGTTGGCGTTAATTGGTGAATTGACCGTTTATTAAGCTCTGGCCGGAAAGTGGGGCTAAACATAAAGACAAAAGGAACACAAAATGAACAGCCGTCGCTCTGACGGCTGAGGGTCGGGTGTCTGAGCTGCCTCCGCTGCCGTCTCCAGTCCGGTCCTCTCACAGGACCTAGCCTGCTGCAAGAGATCAGAACCAGGTTACAACCGTGCTTATATGGCTGACTGATTACCTGATTCTGTCCAGCTGTCTGATCGTCAGCTGGGCCACTCCTCCCTCTCCTCCAGCAGCCAACGCCTTAACCACACCTCACTGCCACATACACCCACTGCCCGACTTAGGCTTGGATCCCGACGGCCGCAAGACCACTACACCTCCCCTCCGCGGAGCGGGAGAGGAAATAGGCCATGACCATGCGGGTACCCGGCCTATGGATCACCTTGAACCGGAAAGGCTGTAACGCCAGATACCAGCGAGTGATCCGCGCTTTGGCATCTTTCATGCGGTGGAGCAATTGGAGCGGGGCATGGTCCGACCAGAGGGTGAATGAGCACCCCAGGAGGTAGTAACGACATCCCCCACTCGCCCTGTGACCACAAAGGGCCCTTGCCACGCAGTTTAGAGCTAGATGATGGTAGCAATACAAGCACTTTATCTCCCAGTGAAAACTGTCTAAGATTTGCCCCTCTGTTCTCCCGTGATAACCAGCCCAGTGAATGGAGCTTTGCTCTCAGGTCCAGGACATGCTGTACCTTGTTTTTGCTGATGCTTAGACCCGTCTCCCAGTTTTCCCTAACCAGGTCCAGGACACCCTGTGATTTTATTGAAAGGGAGAAAATACCCGTGGAGGCCTGGGGAACCTCCCGCACTGCAAACAACAGAGGGTCCAACCATTTATCCCAATTAAGGCTATCCTCGTGCACAAACTTACGAATCATGTTCTTTAGTGTTTTGTTAAACCGCTCCACCAGGCCGTTGGTCTGGGGATGGTACACACTAGTCCGGATTGAGCGGATGCCCAGTAATTCATACAGCTCGCATAGTGTACGTGACATAAATGACATGCCCTGATCAGTCAGGATCTTCTTCGGGATCCCAACTCGGGAGATGACTTGAAAAAGTGCCTGTGCAACACTCTTTGCAGAGATGTTGCGCAGGGGCACTGTAAAATTGTTTCGGCACCAACAACTGAGTGAGTTCTTCTCCTGTCCGAGTGTCACGACCCGCTCTGTATAATCTGTCCCTAATGACAACAAAATATGGGTGAGTGAGTGCTGTGTCAGGGTGCCAGGACCCTTCCACCATGGACCCTTGGGGTTTTTCCATCTTAACCCACTGGTACAAACTTCAGTTCCGACGCCGGCCGCCAGCCTTTGGCCGGGTCATGATGACTATCGTATTCGACCCGGCAAAAGCCCATGCCTCGACCAGGAGTTGTCCGCCTTCCTGGACAAGGGTGCCATCGAGCCAGTAGACCCCCTGTCACCACCCGGGGGTTCTATTCGACTTACTTTCTTGTCGAAAAGAAAGACAGCGGACTCCGCCCTATCCTCGACTTGAGGGGACTTAACAGGGTAAGGGTGCTAAGGGTGCTCCCATTCGTCCTCTCCCTTTCTCCACGGGTGTTCACCAGGTGTGTGATGGCAGCCCTCTCACCGCTGCAGTCGCGGGGCATGAAGATGTGACCCAGCTCGGTCTCTGAGTGAATTTCCCAAAGAGCAGCCTGGTTCCCTCACAGAGCACACTCTTTCTTGGGGTGGCTCTGGATGCCATTGCCATGAAGGCCTGTCAATCACCTCGGGGCGTGGACCACATCCTCCGCCTCCTTCTCCTCTTTCAGGAGGGCCGCTGTTTGCGCAATGTCCTGTATATGCGCCTCTTAGGCAAGCTGATGGCTGCTGCCACTGTGGTTCCCTTAGGGTTGCTGTCACTACGTCCCCTTCAGAGGTGGCTGAACAGCTTCCACTTGGATGCCAAGTGGCACCGGCACAGGAAACTCAAGGTGTCACGGTGTTGCCTCCTTGCTCTGGCTCCATGGAGGGAGAGATCATTTCTCCTTCAGTGCAAGCACATGGGCTCCAATACATCCTGTCGGGAGACTGTTACAACAGATGCCTCCCTCTCAGGGTGGAGTGCTGTGTGGCAGAACCGGACAGCTGTGGCCTGCATGGGACTGCTCGGAGCATATCAATGTGCTGAAGCTAAGGGCAATTCACATAGCACTGCAGTTTTTTCTTCTGCTCCTGAGAGGGAGGCATGTGCTAGTAAGGTCGGACAATGTCTCAACCGTCTCCCATCGCCTGCAGCTTTGGGTTTGGCCACTGCAGGGCCCGACCCGCTGCTGACAGAGTGTTCACGGCACAGAAAGCTCCAGCATGGGATCTGCCCCAGGTGCTGGACACTTTGTGTCTGCCTCCCTTTGAGCCCCTGGCACAGGCAGAGTGGTTGTCTGCTAAGACTGCTTTTCTCCTCGCCATCACTTTAGGGAAGCGTGTTGGGGAGCTACATGCTCTCTCTGTGAGTGACTCATGTCTGTGGAGTGGAACTCAGATGGCTCAGGGGTCACTCTGTGGCCGAATACGGCCTTTTTCCTCAGGTTCTGTCATCGTCGAACTTTAACCAACCTATCCACCTGGCGGTGCCCCTTGGGGGCATCTGTGATGCGGCATCATGGGCATCACCGACTATATTCTCCAGATTCTGTCGGGTGATTGTGGCCACTCACCATCCACTGGGTGTGGCCCTGTTGCCCACCCCTACTGCTTCCTCTCATTGAGGTCTGTATTGACATTCCTCATGACTTTGTTGTTATGGGTCATGCAGTGCTGAAGCACCACCTCTGGCAGTCAGTAAGAATGAAATAGAACGAATTACATATGTAACTACAGTTCTATGAATCCTGGATGACCGCCAGAGCGTTCTGTCACTCAGAGTCCTTGTGGTTTCGCGAGAAGATTCTGCTGTCACATCGCGATGAGGGGTTTCTTGTCTTGGGGTTTTCTGTCTTGTGAACTTCCTGTTTTATTTTGAAAAGTAACTCTCCTCTTGTTTCAGGTCACCTGAAACCTCCTTGTGTGTCTTGTAGTCTGCGTCTCACCTTGTCTCGTTGCCAGAGTATTTCATCTTGTCGTGTACCTCCAGCCTTGATTCTTAGCCCAACCACAGTTCTTCATCAGGGCAATGACTGTTGGAATGGAAGCTTTGGTCAGAACAATGAAGAGTGTTGACATTATAAACAGAGACACAGGTTTTTTCCTCAAAAATATGGTGTGAACTCTCCATAGCCCTATTTGGTCAAGATCATAAGAAAAACCGTCATTGGCTGTGGATCATATGGATCAGAAATCGACACAGAGTGAGAGATTTGATTAGTAAACAGGAAAAGTCATCACAAATGAATGAACCTCAGGTAATGGAGGAAAAAGCATTTGATTTAGACAGTGGGACAGAGGACCTGCCTCTGAGAACAATTTACAAAATCAAACAAGCATCAGATGAGAACACATAAGACAATGACGCAGAAGACAAGCAACAGATGACGTCAGTGCAGAGAGGAGTCCCAGTAGAGGAAGCAGTGTCAGATGAAGACACAGAAGACAAGCAGCCTGACCATGGAAAGACATTGAACAAAAAAACAATGGAGAAAGTTACCAGTTTTATCAAAAAGGTTTACAATTACAGTAAATGGAAATAAATGGCAAAAAATTGTTCCAACCATGGACCAACGTGTTGTACAACAGTTTTCGAAAGAAAACTCCCTGTTGTTCCCATGCCTTCAATAGCAATTCCCTATTTAAACATTAGTGCAGTTTGTACATTCCCTTCCTGCAGTGCAAAATACTTCTTCAAAAGGATAAGTGAGCTGAAGGGGAAGGGGAAAAATGGCACACTAAACAAGTGAAACAAAATTCAGACCAGCAGCAAATACAAGAAGAGGGAGAGTTGCAAGAGCTCTACGTGAAGGATTGAGCCAAGTCTTCTATAGGAAACTGAGATAAACATGCGCTGCTGAACTTATTTCAGGAAACTTAAGCACCTGAAGTCTGAACGTTTGTTTTTGTTTTTGTAATGTTTTTAAAGTGATTAGTTCAGAGAATAGAAAAAAGATAAGAATTCATGAGGATGTTTTCATGGAGATGTAATTCACTCAAAACATCATGAAGGAATGTGACTCCAAATTTCACAAAATGCCTGGGTACATACAGTGCTTTCAAGGTGACCCCTTTGGTGTATACATGTATACTGTGACAGGAATAAGCATAGTTGTGCAACAACTGAGAAAGAAGACCCCACTGACTTTATACCTAGATGCTACAGGGAATGTTGCATCCAAAGTTCCCAGTCAGACCAAAAGACTCCTTTACTACTCTCTCACACTTCCTGGAGGTGGTCAGAATGCACCTCCCCTCCAGGCCAGGACCTACAGTAAGGGGACAGAGGCACAAGTACAGCAAATCTAGGTTCAGAGTTCATAGGTACAGCTCAACCATCCTTCCAGGCTGCAACTACTCTCAAAGCTAGGACACCGTGCAGCCTTTTATAGTCCCCACCTATGGGTGCTACCAAAAACAGGGGTGCTCTGATGTGACCCATATTATCTCCCACACCTAAATACAACAAAACCCCAATATACATTACAGCTAAATATTTACAATGCATCAGTTAACTTATTTATAGTTAACACTTACGAAATGCCACAGCAAAGCTAACAAACCTAAACCTGACATAAGTGCATCAACCCCCACACAATCTCATCTGATGGAACCCTCCCGGAACGATAAAGAAGCGCTTGTTTGCCTGGGGACTCTTTTACTCGCGCACCCTGGAAGGAGAGCACAGGTAAGTGTTTAGAACAAGACATAACGTTGTAACTCTTAACCTTAACCATGACACAATTAATATTATAATTTGACACTTTATCGAGCGACGAAATAGCCGCTCTGGATTCCGCCTCTGCTAATCACGTCATCTAATTATCTTCTCCACAGGTGGCACGACTAACTTAACCACCCGGCATCTGGAACTAACACATCAGATCGCCTGTGGAAAACACACACACATTTGGCCAAACACAGACCCTCCAGTAAAGGTTTTAAAATGTAACAATAGCTTGTGTCATCATTATAGTAATCATGCAATTATTCGTGTGGCCATACATTACTGTGTTTTACTGTGTGCAATATCATACTGTGCAAATATGCATCACCAATAATGAAGCTCTTAACACATAATGGAGACTGAAAGGAACTCCGTTACAACCACCAATCACATTCTTGCTAATGCAGTTCCTCCAAAAACTGTCACAGTACACAAAACTACGAGTACATCAGGCTTAAACAGATTACAGCATTCAACAGGGAGCATTGTCAGCTACTTGGACAGGGTTTTTGCTATCTGTTCAAAACTGAAGACATGGAAGGATATCAGAATGTTTACAGTGCTACACATATGCCCTGCACACATGCTCAAAGCTGTCACTCAGTTAATTGGGAGAAACACAAAAGACAAAGGTTTGAAGGAGTTTGCATGTGTTTGCAACATTTGCATTTGCCAGGTTGCAAAACACTACCTCAATGACCACAGCACTAAAAATCTTCCACTCACTGTGCACCGTACTGCTTGGCAAACAACGCCAATCATGTCCAGATTAATCTGAAGGCCATGCAGGAATTAATTCAAGGTTGCTGACATGGAAGGAACAGAAATGAAGATAAAAGAAATGCCCACACAACTGTTGGCAAATCTCCCTTCACATATGAATTCAATAAAGTCTTGGGAGAAGTACAGGGAGAGCTTGAAGAGGATGCCAGGACCCCACATGATGAGCAATCCATACTTTGCACAGGCGGTGTTGATGTCCTTTTTGAGAACTACCTAGGCATTTTTCCCCTTTGGAGTGGTGCTGTTGGGGAACTTGAGGAAGTTATGCATCTGACAATGAAGATGACACACTTGGCCCAAGAGAAACAAGGGACACACACTGCCATGTGGAGAAATGGTTTGGAATTGTTAAACACTCAATTCTGAAAAAGCTAAGGCGACTAAGGCCAGGGACCTTAGTCAGGAAAATGTATGGCTCTCTGCTGGGGAGATACAGACAACACATCATGTGCATGTACAACACAACATGGAAATGTAGCTAACTATTTAAGAAGCGTTTACATTTATTTATTCAGTTTATTTAGCTGGGACAGTGCATATTAATAAACACTACTGTAAATATGTCAAAGTTAGCCAAGAGGCTAGTTTTCATCCGTAGTCCCTGGCAAGATGTGAAGTTGGCAGCCTAATGTCAACCTAAAACCAAATAACAAGTTGAAAAGAAATTAATCATGAAGTAAGGCATGTCAATTACAGTAAAAGCAGGACACAGACATGGGCAGTGATAAAAGCAAAGTAAATTACAGGTCAACAAAGCAAACAACAAACCCCAAACAAAAAAAAAAACAAACACAAGCAAGGACAGATACGGTAGGTCAAGCAACAAGGCAGCATGCAAGTTGTACATTAGCAGACATTTGCCAAATGATGATGGCATCCAAACTAGTGCTGACAGAGTTAGTTGCTTACTGGACATGTTCTTAACTGACTAAAAAAGTGACCTGTAAGTGGTGAGTTCCCTGATGTGGACTGGTACAGCATTCCATTTATGTGCTGCTTTCATTGAAAAGGCAGATTGAATGAAAGCAGATTTTTTTAGTGGGATAATGCATTTTTGTCTTGTGACTCCTGACTAATGAAAGATCATGTATTGTATGTTTTTTTTAAAATTATAATTAATCAACTCACCAATAGTGACGGATTCAAGATTTTGAGATTTGTTTCTCATGCAGGCGTTGTACGTACAAAATGACACATTGAGAGAGAAATGACTGTATTGGTTATCAGTGCCACAGGAATGATTTTCAGATTCTTCTTTTAGTTTTAAATGCTTCATCCCTCTCAGTAAAAAAAAAGAAAAAAAAAGATGTATTGTGCAAACAGAGCACTACAATCATCCAACCGTATGTCATTGTTGTTCCTTTTCATTCACTCTGACCCAAAATTCTGGAACTCACTTTTAACTGATCTGACAGCTGTCAATTCTCTCAGTACTTTAAGTGAAATGTTAAAATATACTTATTTAAAATGGCTTGTTCATTCTTTTAATCACACTTGGAACTCTATTTTGTACAGTAAATGTACTGTAAATCATGTCTACCAATTTCAAAAAATTGGTTTTGAAGTTTTACATAAATAAAGCAAACAACATCTTCATGCCCTTTCAACCATATTTTATGATAATAATAATAATTAACTTTATTTCTTTAGCACTTTCTAAAAACAAGGTTCACAAAGTGCTTTGACAGACTAAGCAAGAATACAATTTACAATTACATAGGACGATAAAATAGCTTGCATGAAATGGTTGAAATAACAGCGGTAATGGTTAAAAATGGGTAAAGTAGGTGAGATAAAAGAGATGAAAATAAATAAAGTAGGCGAAATAAAGAAATGTACGGAGCCCTGGAGGTGACATGATTTTTTTTATATCTCGTGAGTGCGACTTACTATCTCGCACGGGCCAGTTACTATCACGCACAGACTAGTTACTATGTCGCACGCGGCAGTTACTATCTCGCACACGCGACTTACTGTATCTCGCGAGCGCGACTTAGTATCTCGCACGTGCGAGATATTAACTCAAGCGCATTTTGACGTAATTAAACAGTGCAGTCAGTTAAATGCAGGCTTATTATCATGGATCAAGACCATCTCAGAATTTTAATTGATTAATAAATTAATTAATGTTAATAAAGTGTCTTATTGTTATTGTGTAACGGTAAGAGGTACATATAACAGGTATTTTGATGATCCACTATGAGTGTCCGGGTGTTTTAAAAGCTATTTTAATAGCTGTTTTAATGGCTATTATGCTAGCCATGATGGAGGAGTTGTCAAGGTAATAGTAGTTTGGTTATAATTAATTTATGAAATAATGTTGCAGCAGTCACAACTGGCAATCAGGACAAACAATTAACAATGGATGCAGGTGCATATAGTATCATATTCACGTGAAAGTTGTGACAGAAAACCTACATTTACTAATATACCTTCAATTTTCCACGACATTCTCACACAGACCACATTCTCTTGGCTTTCACAGTACACTAAACACGTTTGTTGTCCTCTGTTATATAAAACAGATATACTATTGCTCTTTGTACCACAAGGGGGCGCTGTTGTATAAGACAGGTCATAGTTAACATGCTGCACGTAGAGAGGTCAGAGTGCAACAACATGGCGACTATATGCGATATGACGCTGCTACAGAGAACAATGTTGCAGTATAAGTTGTTGAAGTAAACGGCACTTGTTCATGATTCCAGCGTCCCATCATTGTTGAGTTAACACCACAACGTTCACTTCATTCAATCATTTGAGCCAGAGTTCCACTGCATCTTACTTACTATCGTGAGTGCGAGTTATTACCTTGCACGCGCCAGTTACTATCTCGCGCACATGAGATACAGCAAGTCGAACGTGCGTGATAGTAACTGGCGCGTGCGAGATAGTAAGTCACACTCGCGAGATAAAAAAAACCCTATCCATGTCACCTCCAGGGCTCTGTAGAAATGTAATAAATACAATAACACAAAAAAAGAACTAAAAGACGGAGTAAAAATAAACATACAAGGTGTCATGATTCCATCATGGCAGCCATGCCTTCTCCCTTGTGTGTGCTTTGTGTTTCCCTGTCTGTATTCCTCCTGTGTCTCTCCCCCTTTAATAGCAAATTAATAGCATTTTAAAGGTCCCATATCATAAAAAACTGGTTTTCTCTAGTCTCTACATATCTAGCCTGCCAACTCCCAGAATGAGGAAGACAAGCGAGTACTGCCACCCACTGGTAACACGGCGCTCCTACAGGCTGTTCAGATTCAGCTCCTTTGGTTACATAACGAAAGGAGTCATTATCATAGGCCGGCCTCCTTTGTGCGGTGATAGGAGATATCAGAGAGGGGGCCGTTCATCCCAGAGGTGAAGTTTGGTGTGTCCAGCGGAGAGACATCAGTGATTCACAACATTGTCGCTCAGACGTAGACACGCAATTGCTCTGTTGTTGTTGTATAAATCAACATAAGTGCCTATATTCTGTCCCAGCTACAGAACAACAGAAGAGACCGTGGTTGTGTTTCATTTTTAATGACAACGTGGCGGTTGCGGTTCATGTTAGCTTGTATGTGTATGCTAACCACTTCACATCAGACTGCTTCAGTAACGAGTGTCAGTACAAAGCTGGCTTTGCCTCGACACTGATCCTCGTAAAAGGATCAGTCTCAACCATACCGGACCCAGCAACTGCACCCCAGCCACACAGCTTTCGCTAGCTGTTAGCCATTAGCTACATGGTAGTAACTGTAACAACACATACAAACAAACTAGCATTATTCAGACACACTAACCATTCTGAAACATCCTGCTGCAGCCGCACAGAGTCTGTACTTCTTCCAGAGCCTCTCCTTCTGGGTCCAATTCTGGGTCAAACTGGTTCGGTTGAACAAAAAAATCTCCGCGAGCTATAGTGTTACATCCACCGTAAACATTAACGCATGCTACCGTTAGCATAAGGGGCTTCCTCTCCCTGAGAGTGACGTAGCAGGCAAGGCTCCCCAAGTAGGTGTTGACAGACAGAGCTTTTAAAGGTGCAGGCATAGAAACAGAGTGCTCTGAATGGAGCTCAGCAGAGTGACTTTCAGACAGCTGGAATGCAGGACCACGGATGTGTTTGAGGCAATACATATTGAATACAGAGTTGTTGGACCTCCGACAGCTGTGTGAAATTGATGAAAAACAGTATAGTATGGGACCTTTAACTGACTTACAAACAGGAAACACAGCCAGCAGTTTAAAATAACACCTGAACAGGCCTAACATCAACTTTCCAAACGTCCCTGATGAATTTAAGGTGGAGTAACCTTACTAGTCGACTCAGCTATTTAGTGTGTGTGCATGTGGGCGTGGCTTCTCTTTCACAGGCAGCACCAGGTGAATCCACTCCACTAATCAATCCTCCCTTAAAGCCACTGGATTCCCTCCTGCTCGTCGCCAGATTGTTTCATCAGTCAACGTGGTTGTTTGCATCCTGGCTCCTCAGTATTTTGCCTTTGTGCCCTGTGCTTTAGCTTGTGTAGCTAATACCACTGTGTTTTCTCCACCTTACCTCAGATTGCTGTACTTGCTGTGCAGTCTTGTGTTTTGTGTTCTCCCTGCCTGACTGTGGACCTGCCTGCCTGTTGCCAGCTTTCCTGTTTTACCGCTCTGTGTGAGTACACTGGAGAGGCGAACTTCCCTGCACCGTGCCGCAGCACCAGCATCACCCTAGAGCAAACGCCGCATCACGACACCTTCACCCTCGCATTCACTTGTGTCTTCACAAGCCAGGTTTTGGATCCCGGGACAACGCACCTCCTCTCTCCCCTGCACTTGTTACACGTTTGAACATTAAAACAAACTTGTTATTTATTGTGAATCTGTTGTCTGGGTCGTGCATTTGGGTCCTAATAGTCTACAAATCATAACAAAAGGACCACATCACATAAAGGCAAGTCTATAAAAGTGGGTTTTAAGAAGTGATATAAAATAATTTATCGATCCTGCAAGCCTTATCTCCTCAGACAGGGCGCTCCAAAGTCGAGGGGCCCTTATGGCTAACGCACGGTTCCACTTTAGTTTTTACTCTTGACTTTGGAACTGTTAGGAAGGCCCCGCCTGAGGATCTAAGGCGGCGAGCTCACTCATAGGGAATTAAAATATCTGTAATGCTTTAAAAGTGATCAGTAAAATCTTAAAATCAATTCTAAAACAGACAGGGAGCCAGAGAGGGCAGCTAATATTGGAGTGATGTGTTGACGTCTGTTAGAACCTGTTAGAAGCCGAGCTGCTGAATTCTGTACCAGTTGGAGGCAAGAAAGAGAGATTTGATTGATGCCGGAGAGAAGGGAGTTGCAGTAGTCTAGTCTAGAAAAGATGAATGCGTGAATGACTTTAAGATCAGGGGGTGTGAGCATATGTTTTATTCTAGAAACGGGCAAGTTGATAGAAGCAGGCCTGGACCAGTTTATTAACATGAGGGATGAAAGTCAGCTCTGTGTCAAAGAGTACACCTAGGTTTCTTGCAGTGGGTTTTATGTTGACGGAGAGGGGACCAAGGGCTTGCTGGTAATGACTAATATTGTTAGGGGGGGTGAACAATATGATTTCTGTTTTGGTGTTGTTAAGCTGTAAGACTTTTATTCTGAAAATCATTGGGCGTTCAAAGCAGAGAGACAAATGAATAGGCTATCAAAACCTAACCTGACTGCAGACTCAGAAAGGCAAAACAAAACAACCAAATAAATCAAAATCACTCCAAAAGGCGGAGGCAAGGCAGATACACAACAATCCACGAGGGAAGGAAAAATCCAATAAATCAAAATCGCTCCACAAGGGAGGAAAACTAAGAATAGATAAACAAAACACTGATCTAAGAAAACTAAAGCGCTCCAAAAGAGGAGGAAAACAGAGGCTAAACTATCTACTCTGAGTATATCAAGAAAATAAGGCGCTCCAAAATGGAGGAAAACAAAAGGCTGACTATGAAAACCAAAACAAAAGACACTATCAAAAATTACAAACAAAATTCACTCTTCTCGAGGCACAAGGAAAAACAGAACAAAAATCAACATGAACTTTGAATACTAACTAGGCAAGACTGTGACAAAGGGCTGGGGTGCACGCAGGAACGAGACACACTGGCACAAGACAAACGAGGACACAGACTATTTAACACATGAGGGAGAGGGGAACAGGTGGAAACAATCAGGAATCAGGGATGACGTCAGACCGGGCACACATGAGGAAGAGCAAGTGACCTGAAATGATAGGGAGGTTAGATTTTCAAAATAAAACAGGAAGTTCACAAGACAAAAAACCAAGACAAGACAAGACCTAATCGCTGTGTGACAGAACCCCCCCTTCTAGGACCAACTCCTGATGGTCCAGGTTGACCAGGATGGTCCCTATTAAAATCCCTAATTAAATCAGGGTCAACAATGTGGCGTGAAGGAACCCATTGTCTTTCTTCTGGTCCATATCCTTTTCCAGTCTACCAGATATTGTTTGCCCCGGCCCCGGTTGCGTACCGCCAGCAACTGTTTCACCTTGTATACTGGACCGCTGTCTATCACTTCGGGTGGTGGGGGTGGTGCGGTGGGTGGGACCAGTTGACTCTCTGTGACAGGTTTAACTTGACTTACGTGGAAGGTCGGGTGTACGCGGAGGGACCGGGGCAAACGTAGTCGAACTGCTGCAGGACCGATGACTCTTGAGATGGGGAATGGACCCACAATTCTTGGCGCCAGCTTCTTTGAGGGCACACGAAGATGCAAGTCTTTTGCTGAAAGCCATACTCTTTGACCGGGTTGATAGTTGGGAGCTGGTCACCTCTTGCGGTCTGCTGCCTTTTTGACCCGGTCTCCTTGACGGATCAGAATCTGTCGAGCGGCTGCCCAGATGCGGCAGCAGCGGCGAACCATGACGTGGGCGGCGGGCACTGTTACCTCCAATTCGTTGGCAGGAAAAACTGGAGGTAGCCAAAAACACAATGAAAAGGAGACAAACCAGTAGCAGAAGTAGGCAGAGAATTATAAGCATACTCAACCCAGACCAAGTGTTTGCTCCATGTGGAGGGATTCTGGGAGACCAGGCACCGGAGACCAGTTTCCATCTGCTGATTAAGGCGTTCAGTCTGGCCGTTCGCCTCCGGGGGTACCCCAAGGTCAGGCTGGCCGTAGCTCCGATGAGCCTGCAGAACTCCCTCCAGAACCGAGACACAAATTGGGGCCCCCGGTCAGATACGATGTCCTTGGGAAACCCGTGGACTCTGAAACTTGGTTCATCATGACAGAGGCAGAGGGCAGTTTGGGCAGGGCTATGAATCTAGCCATCTTAGAGAACCTGTCCACCACAGTAAGGACTGTGGTGTTGCCCTGAGATACCGGGAGCCCCGTGACGAAGTCTAGTGAGATGTCTGACCACGGTCTGGAGGGGATAGGAAGCGGCTGCAAGAGACCCATGAGGGGATGTCTTGTTTCTGGCACAGACCGAACATGCCTTTATGTACTCCTGGACCTCCGGCTCCATAGATGGCCACCAGAACCTCCGGGAGATGGCAAACATAGTCCTCCGAACTCCCGGGTGGCATAAAAGCTGTGAGGCGTGGGCCCATTGAATCACCTGTGGGCGCAACTCAACCGGGACAAACAATCAATTCTCAGGGCACCCACTAGGTGGCGGAGCCTCGCCATTGGCCTGCTTTACCTCATTTTCTATCTGCCAAGTCACCGCTCCTACCACACAGGTCAGTGGAAGGATGTTTTCAGGTTCTTTGGCAACAGGCTCGGGGTCAAACAGTCGAGACAGGGCATTAGGTTTTACGTTACGGGACCCCGGCCTGTAGGAGAGAGAAAAGGAGAAATGGTTAAAAAAAAGCGCCCACCTGGCCCGGCGAGAGTTGAGTCGTTTAGCTTTTTTAATATACTCAATGTTTTTGTGGTCCGTCCATCCAATGAACGGCTGGCTAGCTCCCTCCAGCCAGTGTCTCCACTCTTCCAATGCTACCTTTACCGCTAACAGCTCCCTGTTGCCCACGTCATAGTTCCTCTCCGCCCTGGACAGCCGTCTTGACAGAAAGGCGCATGGATGCATCTTGCCATCCTGTTCTGATAGTTGGGAGAGAACTGCCCCAACCCCTTCATTGGAAGCATCCACCTCACGAACTGCCGCTGTGGATCTGGCATGGTTAGAATGGGTGCTGAGGTGAAGCGTTGCTTGAGGGTCTGAAAGGCAGCTTCTGCTTTGGGCGACCACCGGAACTGCACCTGTGAGGACGTGAGAGCATGGAGAGGGGCAGCTATTGCGCTAAAGCTTCTGATAAACCGCCTGTAAAAGTTAGCAAATCCCCAAGGAACTGCTGAACCTTCTTGCGGCTATCAGGTGTGGGCCACTCAGCCACAGCGCTAACTTTAGCCGGATCCATCTGCACCTTTCCAGGGGCTACAATGAAGCCCAGGAAGGTGACAGTGTCCGCATGAAAGGCACTTTTCTCAGCTTTCACATAGAGTTGATGCTCTAGCAGTCGTTTCAGTACTTTAGTGACGTGAACTTGGTGTGTTTCGAGATCTGGAGAATAAATCAGAATGTCGTCCAAGTATACGTAGACAAAATGGTCAAGGAAATGTCTCAAAACGTCATTGATCATGGCCTGAAAAACAGCAGGAGTGTTAGTGAGCCCAAAAGGCATGACCAGGTATTCATAGTGGCCACTTGGTGTATTGAATCCGGTCTTCCACTTGTCCCCCACTCTTATGCAGATCAGATGGTAGGCGTTGCGTAGATCCAGCTTGGTGAAAATTTTGGCCATTTGAAGCTGGTCAAAAACAGAAGACATAAGAGGTAGAGGATAGTGGTTTTTTATGGTGATGTCGTTGAGTGGGCTATTATCAATGCATGGTCTTAGGGAGACGTCTTTCTTGCCCACGAAGAAAAACCCCGCCCCTGCAGGAGATGACGAAGGGCGAATCAAACCCGCCTTCAGTGATGTCTCTATGTAATCTGTCATGGCCTCCTTTTCTGGCCCTGAAACGGAGTACAGGCGACCTTTGGGAATGTTTGATCCCGGAAGAAGCTCAATGGCACAATCGTAAGGTCAATGGGGAGGGAGAGACATGGCTTTCTTTTTGTTAAATACCTCCCGAAGGTGGTGGTAGCAGGAGGGTACTGAGCTCAGGTCCGAGAATTCGGCTTCTGTGGCAGAGTCAGTAAAATGCACGTTAAACATGGCAGCATTTTCTCCCGGAACAGAACCTTCAATGCACTCCCCTGTACAATCCTCTCCCCACCTCCCGATCTTCCCAGATCTCCAGTCTATGTGAGGGTTGTGACGAAATAGCCATGGCTGTCCCAAAATCAGAGTATGGGCCGGTGACTTGAATAAATAAAAACTGAGGTGCTCTCTGTGGTCATCAATGCACAGCTGAATGGGTTCTGTGACGCTGCTCCAGCGACGACCTGTGGTGAGGCGGCCAGTCCGGTGACGTTCTCGCTATTGCCGTACCTCCTCTGCTGCGTTGTTGTCGAAGCATGTTGATCCTGTTGTCGGTGCGTATGGCGAGTGCGATGATGGAGTCCAGGTCTTCAGGTAAATCCAGGGGAATCAATAAATCTTGAATAGATGCTGCCAGTCCTTTCCAAAATTCATCATAGAGAGCTGTGGAGTTCCATTCGCTTTCCGCCGCCAAGGTGCGGAACCGAACGGCGTAGTCAAAAAAACAGAGTCAGTATTTTGTCTTATCCCGCTCAGCTCCTGAGCTCCTCAGCTCCGGGAGAGTTTCTGCTCCACTCTGCTGATGCCCAGGCTTTGGCTCTTCCGGTCATGTGGGAGATCATGAAGGCAATCTTGGAACGATCGGTAGAAAAGGCATGTGGTGTTAATTCGAAATGAATCAAACAGTCAATGAGGAATGTCTTACACTGTCCCACTTCGCCTGAAAATTTGGCTGGTGGTGCCAACTTACTGCCAGCTCCTACGATCGATGCTGCCGGTACCGTAACTGTAGTGACTTTTGGAGGCGGAGCCGCTGGGGTAGGTGGAGCCACTGGGGTAAGTGGAGCTGCTGTGGTTGGTGGAGCGAGGTGTTCCTGTAAACCCTGGAGTTGCGCTGAATTGAGATCACGATCCTCTGGCACGATTTTTTTCACAAAATGTTTATTGCACTGATGAACTTGAACAAAACAAAAACAAAAAACATTGTAGTATGGCAGAGGCATACTACTATGCCTCTGCCAAAGCAATGTTTTTTTTCAATTCAGGGTCTGCACACTTCGAGTTCGCATTTGAAGTGCGATTACGTCATTATACCGCGGCGAAGGGTGTCCCAATTCGAAGTGTTCTCATAATGCACCCCACAAATGCACACTCCTTTTACCTGTTTTTTGAGTGTGCACCGCTACCACACTTCGTGGCTATAAATAGCCCAAGATTCATTGCGAACACATAAAAAAAGAAAAAAGAGAAAAAAAACATGACAACGTCACGTGGTGAAGATCCCACATTTAAATGTAAGTATTGGCTTTATACTAGTTTTTTACTCATTTAAACATCCAACGCTAGATATGTTAAACTTCAAGGGACCTTAAAAACTCAAAATGTCAGTTAAAATACGTTGGTTATCAGTGTGATGCCTTTGGAGTTAAAGCCTCAAAAGCCTTTACTTTCAAACGTTAGACTTCAGAGGTTTACTTATATCTTATATCTTATTGTGACTGTTGACATGTTAGAGACTATTTTTACTTCATGTACAGAAATGGACCAAGATGAACAGATTTAGATCAGGCTGTGATACCTGCTTTATTCCAGACTGGAAAGCTGGAAAGTCTTTGAATTAATATATATTTTTTGCAGTATCAGAACCCCTTTGTCTGTTGACATAACACAAAAAGTTTTTTATTTAATTTTGTTTTATGGAGCAAGGAGCACACGGAACTGTTTATTCAACTCCGTGGTCAGAATGACCACCTGCTTACCGGAGCTAAACATTCTGCCGCGGCTGGATGGAAGTGAGGCGATATTAAATAATAAGTAGCCCATCTGTCAGTCCTGATCTTACTTTTTGTGAATCTTTGCATCCCTGTGTTAATGTAATCTTGTGTTGACCTTTTCTCTTGCTGCTTTGTGTGTTTGGAACAATACTGGAAAAGATGGGCCTTCAGTAGGTGCAGGTTTAATGATGATGTGGAAACTAAATTGTATTTGTTTTATTCATGTAAGTGTCACAGGGTGGCTGCGTCTGGTGGTGGGACCAGTGGAGTGGGGGGCGCTGTTTTCATTTGCTTCCACAGGGTTTGGCGCCATGGAGTGCTGCCCCGGAAGGGAACAGGAGGTTACAGGTGTGCGGTTGGCGGAACAGAGGAGGAGGCGGTGCCTATAAAGGCGAAAGGGAGCGTGATACAGGAGAGAGATGACAGGGATGAGAGAGCAGTGGAGCGGAGCGTGGCAGCGCAACACACGGCGTGCAACGGCGGAGACGAGAGAGCAGCGGGCAGCGCGACACACGGCGTGCAACGGCAGAGACGAGAGCAGCGGGCAGAGCAACACATGGCGTGCAACGGCGGAGATGAGAGAGCAGCGGGCAGCGCGACACACGGCGTGCAACGGCGGAGATGAGAGAGCAGCGGGCAGCGCGACACACGGCGTGCAACGGCGGAGACGAGAGCAGCGGGCAGCGCGACACACGGCGTGCAGCGGAGCAGACCACAGACGGCGTGGGTCGACCATAGGTACAGGGGAGACGCACTGCGGGAAACGTGGAGGGGTAGAAGTGAGCTTCACCCCTCCTTTGAGCTAAGTACCGTTTTTATCCCACTCCCCTCATCTTAACTATCTTGACTGAATAGCGGATGGAAGAAACTCCTTGATTTTTATTTATTTTAATGGAACTTCATGTGCATGCTGTATGGTTTTGATTTATTTCGTGTTTTATATATTTTCGTTTGTTGCGATTTTTAATTATTGCTCCAGGGGGTTTTGCCAGACGCAGAAAGAAAATATTAACAGCATTCTCTGTATGTGTATTTGGAGGTGACCGAGCGACTGGACACTATACCGAGACGTCGAACTGTGGGACCCGCTCTTCAACCTCCAGCTCACCAAACATCACAGTGGACTCCTTTGTTGATCCTGTTTTTAAAAACAGCTGCTTAAGCCTTGCATTTTATAATATCTTAGCCTACATGAGCAGGGGTGTAGTGGTCGGGGGACGTGGGGAACGGCGTTCCCCCAGTCTTTTTGGCGAGATTTTTTCTTTTATTTGTCTAATAAATTTTTTTTAAACATTGCCTTTGTTATCATTTTCGCTATAGTATAGCTTCGAATAATGTAATAAAACATACTGCAATTCACAAATATTAATAAAATATTTATTGTGTCACTGCAGGCGCGGTCACGGCAGGATTTGAAGTCTGTGTGAGGTTGCAGTACCTATATGAGAGAGGAGAAAAGCAGCGCCGTCAACTATTTGCAATGCCATACGTCTATACTTCAAGCATTCATGCAATTATTAGGACAATAATTCGTCACTTTTTGTCGTTGTGTGTGTGTGTGTGTGTGTGTGTGTGGCCAGGGATTTTGGGGCCCCATGAAAAGAAGTATTACTGGGCCCTTGTATGAAAATTTGTTATGCTGTTTACATAAAACTGTGCATTTTAATGATATTTTTGACTATAATTTCCTATATGTGTGAAAAGAACAACATGACAGTTACTTGGTAGGGGAAGCACTGAACACTCAGAATAACGGAATTTAGATTCATTGTCTGCAAGTCTGCAACTTTAATGGTTAAAATATAAAATTCTCTTAAATTAAATTACCTGAAAAATACAAATGCATGACATACATGAATTATATAGAATTTCCTGTAATACCATTTGAAATAGCATCAGCATCACCAGATTCAGGTTTCCTCCCACCATTCTGTTTTACTGTCAGTGATTTGATCAAAAATAACAAAAGCAAATGTGATTTTCACAACCAATACCCCACTGCTCACTGTCTCCCTCTTGTAGCCCTGCATTTAGGTCTAATTTATCTCCAAAATTACTATTATAGCAATCCCACACAATTTCTCTTTCAAACATGCACATCACCCCCCACACACACTCT
Source organism: Sparus aurata (assembly GCF_900880675.1). Taxonomy (NCBI): domain Eukaryota; kingdom Metazoa; phylum Chordata; class Actinopteri; order Spariformes; family Sparidae; genus Sparus; species Sparus aurata. The sequence continues at coordinate 35,274,592 of NC_044197.1, forward strand.
TAGACCAGCCACTGCACTCAATGTAAAAACTGTATGCTGTCTTACATTATGTTTTTGTTGTTTTTATTAAGTTTGTTATATACGTTTATATTTTGTTAAAAAAAATCTATTAAAAATAATAATTTATCTCTAAAACTGTACGTGGTGGAAATAGAGTTGGGGTGGAAAAAAAATACATAAAAATAAAAATAAAAATACATAAATGAGGCTCTATGGTCGTTGCGATTGTTAACGTTTCTCTGCTTGGATTGAGAGCAGTCACTTAGTCTGCAAGCACCAGAAAATTTCTCCTCTTTTCCTACTGCAAAGCAAGGGGTGAGAGTCCCAAACTACTGACCAAACATAGTATTTTAGTGAGTTTATAGTTCAGTTTCAGTGATAGCTAAATTTCAACAAAACAAAATAAAGTTATAGGCTATATGCTTTTTAAAACATTTAAATCATTCTGAAATAAATACAGACTATGTGTTTTTATATCAGAATGATCTTTATTCATTAATTTCAATTTATCTTTTTTTCCATAATAATAGATTAATTCAACACAAAGCTGCTCACCTCCTTCCTCAGTTGTGGGTAGGCCTACTGGGGCTGGTTCAGGGGTAGGGGGCTCACGGCGTTCACAGACAGCTGCGGCTGCTGCTGCTGCTGCGCTTGACGTGTCTGTTCAAACATGCATCATTTTTGACAGGAGGGGTGGTCAACTGATTAAATATGGGCAGCTTGCTAAACGTGAACAGTGAAATCTAAAAATCCAGAGTTTTCTTCCAAAATATGAGCTAATATGGGGAGAAAAGTGAGCTAGCTTAAAAACCACAAGGTTAAGATAAACAACAGACTAATGTGTTCCAGAACTTTCCACCACATGAACCAAACCCACCTTGTTTTTTGAAAAACTGGGTGACATACTGACGCCCCTTTACTTCTCTCTCCTGCCTAATCGTTTGTCTTTCCTTTTTTGGCTACCCGACTTCTGGGGCATTTTGCCTTCTCTCGGTCTCCTTACTGACTGAATACACCGTACTGCGCAGCAGTTCAGTTGATTGATGGGAGGAAGAAAAAGGTAAGCTATCGTATTACTGTACTTATTGTTACCTATATGCGTTCTTCATTTATCAGCAGTTTTGAGTCAACTGATTTGATGTGGGTTAAATGTGTATTCAATGAATTCAGAATCATTGCAGAAAAGAACTCCACCTTTATCATCTCTCTCTCTCTCTCTCTCTCTCTCTCTCTCTCTCTCTCAATCACCATAGCTTATACCAAACACTTAATGTATACAGTTACAGGTCATCTTAGTTGTTGTTTTTGGTGAGGCAGCAACACCACACACACACACACACACAAATAATTCAGTTTTATATATATATTAATTTTACGATTACAGCAACACACTGATACAAAGACACACACTGAACAGTTTTGCCTATGTTTATGTTGTGTGTGTGAGAGAGAGAGAAGGAGAGCTGTCTAATTGCAACGATATATGGCTCAAGCATTTGCAACTTGGGTCTATCCGGGTGACCTAATTCAAATAACGTGTTTTTTTTGGGGGGGGCGAGTTCCCCCAGTGATAAAATCCCCACTACACCACTGTACATGAGCTCGTTGTGTGTGTAATAAAGAGACAATCACCATTCTCCACTCCTAACTCCTGTGTGTTGTTGTCGTGGCCAGTGACTCCCCAGTAGAGACCTCCCTTAGCTAATTTATTTACTCATATTTGAAAACACACCCCCGTGACATAAGTTAATAAATACTGTGCAGAAAATTGCTGATGTGATTCATTTCCACTGCCTTAGGAATGCAGATATCCAGGGACAGGAGAGCGGGAGTGCCAGCGCTGCCACTTGGCCCTGGTTTGTCCTTATGGATGAGGTGTTAGGGCAGAGGCATTCCACTGTTCCCCCGTCCTAATTACCTCCATCCCCGAAGAGACACCAGGGCCAAGTGGCGCTGAGGAGGAGGAGGAGCTCCTCAATTTGATAGAGGATATGCGGCTGCAGAGGGAGGCCAAGGCGAGACGCGAAAGGGAGAGCAAAGAGAGGACGGAGAGGCTGTTCTCGCTTCTAGAGCCGATGAATGACCGCTAATTATTATTTTGTTTACTGCTATATTATTTAACTTCTGAGTCCTATTTATTTTCAATTAATTGTTCTGAGGATTTAATTTCTTGAATAAAAAGATTGTTGTAACACGTTGTCTATTCAATTTAATACTTACAACTTATGTACAATTTATAACAGGGTTTGCAAACGGCATCAAGTGCTAGTCAGGGAAAACAAGAGATTGAATTTTTGCTTTTATTATCAGAATGACACATTATGGCTGAGCAGGAGTCCCTGCAGTGCTGCTGGGCTGGATGGTGTCAGTGGGACATCATCTGGGGCGGTACTCAGGATGTTTGGGGTTCCAGTCTCCTCTGTCCACCACATTGTCCATCAACTGGGTCTGCAGGGCTGACTTGGCCTACGGCTGCCATGTCACTAAGAATTTTTAAGAAGGAGGCAAGAATTATAATTTCGCAATATCATTAGAATAATAAATCATAACAGACAAAACTATCTACCAAACACTTTAATTAGGAATAATGCCTTTAGAATTATGTTACGTACCGACTACAGATAGTCGTGGAGGCGCCACTGGCGGCCTCCAACCAGTGTTGCCAGATTGGGTGGTTTTCCGCCCAATTGGGCTACTTTTCTTTATGCCAGGCGGGAAAAAAATACATTGGGCGGGTGAATAAAATTTGGGCTGCTTTTGTCCACATTTGGCGAGTTTTTAATATTTGTGAAAACAGCACTTTCTCTCTCTCTGTCTCTATCTATAAATAAATAAATAAATAAATAAATAATTGACGTGAGTTGTATTGTATTTTTATTTTCAATCGGCATCATTTTATTTGGCAACTTTATCGTGACGTCAGTTCAGCAGACAGCAAATGCACTGTAGCCGCGCTGAATTTGAATCGGGTGGCCTAAGTTAGCATCATGCCGAAGTGGGGATAATACAAGAAATCGTACAGGAAGGAATGGGAGACTGGCCCCGAACTAAAAACCTGGATCACATCTGTCCCAGGAGACGACTCTAAAGCTCGTTGCAAGTATTGTAACACAGAAATAAGAGCTCACCTTAATGATCTGAAGGAACATGGCGCCACAAAAAAACACAAGTCCCGCTGTGTGCCGAGTGTTAAATCGTTTGCTGTGCCGATGGGATCTGGTGTAGGAGTCAAAGATGACCAAAAACGTTGTGAGCTGAGGATTGCAACCTACGTTGCCTGCCACACTTCCATCAATGCTGTTCATGACTTGTCAGATATACTCCAGGAGGAGATGGGAGCGTTCAAGATGCACAGGACAAAGTGTACAGCTGTCATCACATCTGTTCTGGCACCACATTTCAGAGAGGAGTTGAAGGAAGATGTTGGTGAGTCTCCATATTCTCTCTACCTGGACAAAACAACAGATATATCCGTTAACAAGCCCCTCTGCATATTTGTGAAATACCGATCACAGAAACACAACAAGTTTGTCAGTACTTATCTGGGGCTTGTTGATCTCCTCAGCGCTGATGCTCAAGGCATGTCAGATGCTATCGTTGCTTTCCTGTGTGAATGTGGCCTGGACATCAAACATCTGGTGGGGATTGCCACAGACGGCGCAAGTGTTATGGTCGGAAAAAATCACTCCGTTTTCACACTGCTCAAACAGAAGCAGCCTAGTTTGCAGCTTATTCGCTGCGTTTGCCACTCACTGGATATAGTGGCTCATAAAGCAATTCAACTTCTTCCAAGCAATCTGGAATATATGATCAGAGAAACCTACAACTGGTTCGCACACTCAGCAAAATGCCAGAGTGACTATAACAGCGTCTACAAGGCCATCAATGACGGTGGCTGTCCTCTGAAATTCATATCCCCCAGCTCAACTCGTTGGTTAGTGATCTCAGACTGCATTGAGAGAATTTTAGAGCAGGAAGATGTCCTCAAGCTGCACTTCAGTTTAGTTTCAAGTGCCGAACACTGCTATGCAGCCAGGCTTTTGAATGAAATATACAGTGACAAATCCAACAGTCTGTACATGCACTTCCTCCGGCCCGTGTTGATGGAAATCAAAACTGTGAACAAATATTTCCAGCTGGAAACAGGAGATACGCTGGGTGTTTTCAGGGATCTTGACAGGCTGTACATGTCCACAATGAGGAGAGTTGTGAAGCCCAGCGTGCTGCGCATGAACAGCGACAGTCTTCTCAGGGAGCTTGACCTTAAATCATCCAGCCTGTACCTCTCACACCAGGACGCAGACCTGGGCTCCTCTTTCCAACAGCAGCTGGAAGCCAGCACATTAGCGCCGGAGCTGAAGGATACAATTTCCGCCCGCTGTTTTGATTTTCTAAAAGAAGTGCTGGTGCAGTATCAAATGCATCTTCCTGCATCACTGGAAATGCTCCGCAAACTGGAGCTTTTTTGTCCGAAGCTGGTGATGTCAACAATAAATAGGCCAGGAGTAAAAGACTTGCCCGCTGAGTTTTTCTCTTGTTCGGTGGACACCTTGGAGAGCCAGTGGAGAAACGTTGCATCAGCCGGCTTCTCAAGTGATCTTGCCATTGATGCCTTTTGGCTGGAAGTTGAGGCTTTCAAAGATGCTGGAGGAAACCAGTGTTTCAAAGATTTAGCGCTGGGTGTCATCAGATTGCTCACTCTGCCAATATCAAATGCCCACGTTGAGAGAGCGTTTTCCCAGGTGACACTGCTGAAGGATGACACCAGAAATCGCATGGGATTACTGCTCCTTTCCAGCCTCATGGATGTGCGCTCTGGCCTGAGCAGAAACGGACTGACGTCCGCCACTTTCAAGCCTCCCCGACAGTTGCTGGGGAGATTTGATTCGTCCATGTATTAGCCAGCTGACCTGGCTTCCAGTGACTGTAAAAAGTTCAAGTTCTCAACATTGTTCTAGTTAGTGGAAAGACGCTTGTTAATGTGGCTCCGTCTGTTCTCTAAAGATGCCCACTTAAGCCACAGAGTCCAAGTTCGTTGACGCCTGCTTCAACAAAAACTCAGTGGACCACGTTCTTCGTTCGTTTTGACCGTCTATGGAGACTTTCTTCAGTCAAACAAGCTTATGGTAAGCACAATAAATGTAAAATAACAGTGGTTCAAAGCACGGTCAAAAACTAGTGTGCTCTCAAGGCTCGACAGCTTCAATTAAAAAATCTAACAAGCACAGGCACGCTTGTTAACTGTGCAGCCAATCAGAGGCCAGGGCTGACTGCAGTAATTGGCAGTTCTAGTTAAGCATGGCTCGAAGTAAACTGTGGAGTCACTTATTCTTAACAAAACAAAATACATAGTTATTATTTTATCAATGGCACTAACAACGCTGACTGCGTAAAGGTAAGATGATTTTTATGTCACCTTATCTTATTTGCACTGTGACTGATTTTGGTAACTGTAGCCCACTTATTCTATGGCATTTGCTCCTTGAACTAAAAACAATTTCTTCGTGGTTTTGAGTGTTCGGAATCTCAATCAGCTGCTGTACGGCCAGGTCGTTGTGCGTCTTTCAGCACCACAGGTATGGAAAGCAGCAAGGAGAAAAAGAGAAGGGGGGAGGGAGAGGCGCTCTGTATGTGCATAATTTTGTTGTGCATTAAACTGTTTTGCATGTAGTCCTCATACAAGTCATTTGTGATGTTGGCCTACACAGCTTAAAAGTGCACCTTTTTACGTGCAGCTGGCATTTTTACTAATCTGGGCCTTGCGCTAGAATGCCAGAGGTTCATTTTGCCATTTGTGTAGCCTATGGTTCATTTGCTGTGCTATTGTTGGTTGCAATTTGCAAAAACCTATTTTTCTGTCATTTATGTGTGGTTATTTGATGCAGACATGAAGCTCTGGGTGTGTTTTCTATTGCATGTGTCATGATTTTACGGGTTTACACGGGTGTCTGGCAACTTCGTGGTTTGGGCGTGTTTTTATTGGATTGGGCGGGTTCTAAGATGTGATTGGGCTGGAAACTGTCAATCTGATCTGGCAACACTGCCTCCAACCCGTCCTCCCCCTCATCCTCCGGCATGACGTCCTGCAGCTCATCTTCTGGGGGCATGATGTCACCTTCCCCAGGCAGATGTGCAGGACGGCACATGCTGTTATGACCTGAAATCAAAAACAGTAAATATTCATTAATTTTGATTTACTCTGCTTCAATACGCAAAAAAAAAAAAAAAAAATGAATCATGTTGAGTTACCTGAGGCACAAAGGTGTGGTGCACCTCCAGCGCTTTAAGGAAGATCGACCTGAACCTGGTCTTCATCATTCCAAAGGCACGCTCAATGATAGAGCATGCCCTGGAATGACGGACGTTAAAGTGCTGGGCTGCCACACCTTGCACCGGCCGCTTGTAGGGAGTGATGAGGGGGAGTGGATGTTAGAGGCAAGGGTACCTGCCGTCTGCGAGGATGAAGTACCCTGGAGGAGGGTAGATAGACCGCCTGTACAGTGGGCTGTGCTGGAGTACTCGGGAGTCGTGCACTGACCCCGGACAGCCCACATACGTGTCTATAAAGCAGCCCTGATGGTCACAAACTGCTTGCAGTATGATGGAAGAGAACAGTTTCCTGTTCTTATAGCAGTGACCATCAGGGCCGCTTGGTGGCTTTATTCTGACATGGCAGCCATCGATCGATCCAGCAGCTTTTAAAAAAGCTCTGTGTCCTGCCAAGCCCTGCAAACCCACGAGTTACTTCCGCCAGGTCTTCAGCGGTCTGTGGGAGGTAGATGACCTTGTGGCGAATGGTCACTACCTCCGCAGTAACTCGGTGGACGATACGGTGGATAGTGGAGAGAGGCATCCCAAACACCCTTGAGACCACCCTGTATGATGTCCCACTCGCAAGCCAGAAAAGGAACACCAAGGTCTCTATTGTGGCACCCCATCCATCTCTCCGATCCTGTCGGAGAAGGTTCAGCAGCACTGCCAGAGACTCTCTGCTCAGCCTGAAGTCCTGCCTGGTGTTGCCATTATTGAAAAATCGGTCCAGGACCGGGACCGCCATATTCAGCCTGCAGTACAGGGCTCTGGTCTGGATTGGGAAAGGAGGGGAAGAACGGGAGAAGAAGAATGGTTAATTAGACAATAGCTACATAATTATAGTTAATAAGATAATTTGATAATTCATTTTAGAGCTTTGATAGATGCTGAATCTCTTTGTCGATCCACTTATTAGTTGAACTAGTCTTCACAATCTGGTTTGATTCATGGCTAAATATTTTGATATGTAATTGAGGTCACGGTTCTTTAACTATTAATCTACTGTCAAGGTTATATTGCAGCTGATCAACAGTTTATATGTCTAGCATTAACGCCAAGTTAACAATGATAAACGCTCATATTACTGTGAGTTCAAATAACAGGTTTACCTCTTGGTCCTCTCTCAAACAGAGATATAACAGCCAACGGCGGCGGTGACGGAGCCGGTTCTCCTCTTCCTCCAAAATAAGGAGAGTTAAAAAGGAAATCAGTTGTTTTTTTCTTCTCTCAGACATTTCCACAAACTTAGAAGTATACTCTTCTCGTCACTTTTGGGCACCTGGGCTGCATAAATACGGGTAGGGGCGGGAACATCTGGTGACGCAACCAGGAAATGCTGCAAAGGGTAGACCGTCCCATTTCACAACAGGCTGACGCAGCCTGCAGGGCGCACCTAAGTGAACTCACTTGGTGAGACCGTAAAGGGCGGGTCCTTGAAGTGTGCAGACCCTGAATTGAGACATGGCTACAGACTATTTAACACATGAGGGAGAGGGGAACAGGTGGAAACAATCAGGAATCAGGGATGACGTCAGACCGGGGACACAAGAGGAAGGGCAAGTGACCTGAAAGGATAGGGAGGTTAGATTTTCAAAATAAAACAGGAAGTTCACAAGACAAAAAACCAAGACAAGACCTCACCGCTGTGTGACACAGTCTAAGATAGTAGCTAGGCTTCCAGGGTCACCGGGCCTCAGTGGAAGGTTTATTTGTGTGTCGTCTGCATAGCAATGGAACGATACATTATGGTGTTTAATAATCTGGCCAAGTGGGAGCATATAAATAGGCCTAAAATAGAACCTTGCAGTACACCACAGGTAATTGGGGTTGTAGCTGAGCAAAAATTACCTGTGGTGACCGAGAAGGTTCTGTCTAAAAGGTAAGAATAAAACCAGCTAAAAGCAGTATCCTTGATGGCGACCCAGGTTTTCAGAAGGTCTAATAAAATGGTTTGATCGACAGTGTTTAACGCTGCACTTAAATCTAAAAGGACTAAAATTAAAATCTCCCCTATCTGCTGCTAAAAGAAGGTCGCTGGTTACTTTGAGGAGGGCAGTTTTTGTGCTGTGTAAGGCTCTAAAAACCTGACTGGAACTTCTTAAAGAGGTTGTTGTGAGAATTGAAGGCTAAAAGTTACGTAGAAACTACTTTCTCTAAAATCTTGGATGAAAATGGAAGCTTGGAGATTGGCCTTAAATTGTTAAGAACAGAAGGGTCAAGGTTTGGTTTCTTTAAAAGAGTTTGGACCACAGCATGTTTAAAAGAGTGTGGGAAAATGGCAGTTTTTAGGGAGCTGTTAATAACCAATAAAACACTGGGTCCAACAGTGTCGATAACCTCTTTAAGAAATTTGGTGGGGATAAAATCAAGGCTGCAAGTAGCTGGTATTATTAGCGATATGAGTTTCTTTAGAAAGGGCAGTGAGACCGGTTCAGAGCAGCTAAAATAACTATGGATGACCCTGCTGGTCTGTAGAATTTGGTCTGGGGGGGAGATGTTTTGCCTGATATCATTGACGCTATTTCTAAAATAATTTAAGAAGTCCTCACACCTTTCTTGAAAGGCATCGATGGAGGAAGTGGAGGAGGGGGAGGTTACTGATTGTATAACTTTAAATAAAATTCTGGGGTTGGAGTGATTTGCTAAAATTAATTTAGAAAAGAATGAAGTTCGTGCTTCTTTAACTGCTTTTCCCATTTTCTTTAATTTCTCATGCAGTCTCTTTTCATTGCTTGAGTGTGGTTATTTAGCCAGGGTTGCAGTGCTCTACTGTTTTTTTTTTGTTTTTGTAGGGGGCGATGACGTCAAGTGCAGACTGACAGGAGCGGTTACAAAAGGAGACCAGCTCCTCTGTGTTAAAATCAGGGTAAAAGGCAGTCAAAGAAGCACAGCTCTGAAAACTTGCTAGCTGAGCTGGTGTTCAAAACCCTGGCCACGGACTGGTGTGCTGTGGGTAAAATGAGTTTGGGATAAAATGATATCAAATAAAACAGCTTTATGATCCGACACACAAATATCCTTAATAGTTAGTTTATCTGTACTGAGGCCACTGGACAGGACCGGGGCCAGGATGTGACCCTTTGAATGAGTGGGTTCTTGTGTAAAATCAGGGGGGGTTGCTTTAATAAGAGGACTAAGATCTCCCTGGGACAGCCATGTTTCTGTGAGAATAAAAACATCTAGATTATTGACAGTTATAAAATCATGGCATAAAAAGGATTTGTTGTTGAGGGATCAGGGGCCGTTTTCCTAAAGATTCTTAGTGCAAAGAGTTGCTCCTAGTGGCCAAATTCTAAGAAAATTCTTAGAATCATGATGTTTTCTTAGAATTTCCCCTAAAAGTGAAGAGTAGATCCTGGTAAAGATAAAAGCTATTCCTAAAGAATCCTAGCTCTTAAGAGAGCTCCTAAGGTGAGATCTGTTAAGAGCAGGGAAGAGGACCTTTAAGCAGCTTAGGAGTTCCCTAAGCAGAGGACAAAATGGCGGACGGAAGAGGAGGAGAGATATTCTCCAAACACTGGATGACAGTGAATTAATGAAACGCTACAGATTGGATCGTGCAGGAATCATGTTTGTGGTTGATCTCATTAGAGATGCACTTACTTCTCCAACCCAACGCCACAATGCAATACCACCCGAAATGAAATTCATCACAACACTGCTTCTTATAGGCCAGTCAGCAATCACAGACATTGATGAAAGCTGAGCCATTTTACTCTCGTAAATACCAAATTGAGTTGAAATGTTGAAAGTTGAAAGTGCAAAAATTACCAGCATGGCAATAGATATAAGCAAATAAATATAACAATCACTATGTTTCGATTCAGTGGCGTGCACAGACATTTTGGGGGGCAGGTGCTCAGTGAAAAATAAGGGCACTTTATGCGGCATGTAGAACTGACGGCTGCCTTATTATAGCAGTGTGAGATTTAAAAAATAAGCCAACTGCTTCCCTGCAGTAGCTGCCTAGAATAGAATAATAATAGTTTTAGTAATAGCCTAGTTTTTAATGTTGAATATAGCCTAGGGTAAAGGTAAATACAAGATTACTGCAAGTCTTGTAACATAGAAATAAGTTGTTGGTACAAAATAATATAATTAGCTAAAATAGCTTAATGCCTAATTTAGTACAGCCAAACCACTTTGTGTAGTTAAAATAAAATGTGGACAGCTTTTAAGATATTTCAGTAAGATTAGAGGAACAGTTCAACTTTAAAATCTGAGCTTTAAAATGCCCTAAACAGTGAACATGACTCTTGACTCTGACCTTTCATCCTCATCTTCCTCTTCCTCCTTGCTGCTGGTGGATGCAGAGAGCTGCTCCCCTGGGCTGCCTGCTGTAGCTCCCTTTCTTTTTCCTGTCTTTTCCTCTCCTTTCTAGGCATTATGCTGCAATTGGTAAATAAAAAGAGACCAACAATATGAATAAGACTGTTTGGTTATGTTTCAACAAGGCACATGGCTACTTTTTCTGCAGGCAATTGGGAATTGCCTGTTTGTCATTTAGCAAATAAATTACTGCAAGTGTTAATTATGTAGCCTAATATAAACCTACACAATGCCCTACTAAATATTCATCTTAAGTAAGTATACTGATAGATTCACATTCTGTAGGATACCAATGACAAACTCTACCGGTGGTCATCATCACGTCATATATTGATTTTGGGTAGCGTCTCGCTTGTTAAGCAGGTGAGCAGTCGGCTAATTTCTGCCCAGCTGTGTGGCGTTGAGAAAGGCTACTTCACAACAGAGACAAATAAATGCAAGTTATAGCAACTGAGGCTTAGGGGGCAAACAACACACTCGACTCGATTCACTGATGTGTTACCTGGCTGGTGGGCAGGGGAGGAGGTGTGTTTGGGCTGCAGCACTGTCTGCTGCTGCAACGCGCCTCCGTTTGTGTCCGCTCTGCGCGTTCACGTTGACAGAGGTGTGTGCGGGTGGGGTGGGGGGTGGAGGGAATATTAATTGGGGCATTATTATCACACGCTTTTAATCGACGAGCACTTATAGATGATCATGTCAGCATGGGCCACAAAAAAAAAAAAAAAAAAAAAAACTTTCAAAAGGGCACTTGCTTGGTCCAGAGGGCAAAGGGCAGGTGCTTTAGCACCACTACCTGTGCACTCCACTGCGTGAAGGTGCAGCGCGAGGTTCAAGACGTTTACGGGAGTGCCCACAACTTACACTGTTAGGGCTCTATCTTGCACTAAGCGCAATTGACTTTGTACACTGGCGCTTGTATAATTCCTATTTCGCATTCGGCGCACATTGGAATTTCCCTCCACAGACGCACGTCCTTAAATTAGGCAATGAACCCCCCCTCACACTCTCTCCATCAACTTGCGCTCCCGGGGGCGGTTCAGCGAAAAGAGGAGGCGTGTTCCGGCGCAAACGTTCACTTGTGCTATTTTGCTGTTTCAAAAAAACAATTCCGCAACAGACCAGGAAAAACCTAGTCTAAAGTCAGTGGCGCTTATTCAGATGCAGTATTTTAAGGGCGCATGCTTGGCTATAATGTAGTGTGTGCTCAATGTGCATACACTTTGCTTCTCTCATCTACAAGGAAGCAGTTCCCATTTTTGCAAACCATACAAAAATAGTTTAAAAGATTTAAACAGAAGAACTAATTCTTTTTCCCTCTGATATGCGACGCGCCCGCCGTAGCCGTGAGGGTCTGGGAGTGGCAATGCGCGATGTGCTCCTAGTGGAGAGGGTGGACGGAGATGGATTTGGGGGAGGAGGATGAAGGGGCACAACAGGAGCAGGTGGGGCGTTTGGAGACTTGAGGCGATGCGCCTGAGAGGCCGCAGCAACATCGCCACCCGGTCAAGACGGGCATTAATACCTTGCCGCATCCCGGACAGTGCGGTCCGGTCTGACACTGCTGCCACGGCGTGTAGTGGGTCTGGATCCTCTGCATCTTGGTGTTTGCGCAGCTCCCTCATCAGCTGGCCCGTGCGCACTGCTCGGCCCGTGCGCACTGCTCCCGAGGCCCGGTGCGATGTCCTGGGGATGTCAGCCTTAGAAACAATTGTGGCATTTCCTCCCACGCCCGTTTAACCAAAGCTAATTTGGATGGATTTCTCCCATCCCCATACAAGGCCACTTCTCGGTCTTTTACGGCCCTGACGAGAACGTCGGTCTCCTCGGCTGTGAACCGCTCCTGGCGTGCGCCTGGCAAATTCGCCATTATAATAGCAATCCGCCATGGAACAAGCGCGCCTGCTTTTAAAGGGAATGTGAGATGACGCTCTGATTGGTTTATTGCACGTTACGCCCAAACCACACCTATGACTAATGTAGCTACTTCAGACCAACCCATTTTAGATTTGCGTCGGGCGCAAGAGTCATTTATCCCGCTGGCATAATAGCAACAGCGCCTGAGATCCGCCCACAATGCTACTTGCGTTTTGCGTTTGATACTTGCGTTTCAGATCGTAAAGATAGAGCCCTTAGGCTCATCAGCTGATCCTGATAATTCAGCAGGTAACATCCTGCCTCCTCGACTGGCTGCTCCGCAGTCTCTTCTTCACATTCCTCTCCACTGTCCATTTTGAACCGTTGCTGGCTGCAGCTGGTGGTATGATGCGAGAGTTCTGATTTACTGGCGGACAGACAGCCGTGTCTCTGTCGTGCCTCTCTTAAGATTTTAGCGGGAGCCTGCGGGAGCCTGTAGCAAACACAGCAGCAGGGGTTGTAGCTGATTCCGTGGTCTGTCCAGGGACCATGGTCTCTGGCACGGACCAGTGGTCACTACCACTAGGGGCGCTAGAGACACTGGTCGCGACCAGCTCCTCAGTGGTCGCGACCATAGACATATATTAGAGATGGGATTTATGGGTCTTTGAGGGGAGCCAGATCTTGGTGAGCCGTTCCTTTCAAAGAGCCGTTCAAAAAACTGGCTCATTTGACTGATTTTTAAATTTTTTACGTTTTAAGAGGCCAGCCTGGTGGTCACTCATTTTATCTTGGAAATACTCACTGGGAGGTATGATGGGGTGAGATTTGGAACAAATCCGTCCTCCTCCTAATTAAGACCGCTGCAGCTGCTCTGCTCTCTGGCAGGGGCAGTCACGTGTTTGTTTTTTTTTGTTTTTTTTATGCAAAGGCAGCACTCAGGTGGCGTCATTGCTACATTTGCATATCTAAGGCTACGTTCACACTGCAGGTCTTAATGCACAATTCCGATTTATTGCTCAAATCCGATTTTTTGTTTGGCTGTTCACATTACCTCTTTAAATGCGGCCTGTCTACGGATTGCTGTGTGAACAGCTCACGCTTCTGAAGTGACCCGCATGCGCAGTTGATCTTTGATGACATCACGCCACAGCGGTGTTTACGGAAGCGAACATGGCAACGGCAACCGGTAACATGGGACTGTATGGCTTAATGCTAAAAACAGTGTGGCGGCAGCCGGCAAGTTTGTGAGCGGGTGATATCACGAAGGAGGAAGAGGAGAAAGAAAATTCATATTTTAATGATGGCTATATGCGGAGCAATAGCGGCAACATCTGTACAGAGGAGTATTTGGATGCGGCGTCGGAGCCAGGAGTGGTGGGATCGGGATGTGGCTGGTTATACCGAGCAGGATCACTGCTGTCCTCCATGTTTGTTTTTGTAGCAGTATGAAGGAGTGTTTGATGGATTTCAGCTGTGTGGCTCTTTCCAGCCAATCACTGTGAGGGAGCACCTTATAAAGGCAGGCATAGGGCACCTGGTTGTCCTCTTGCCTGACGGAGCCTGGGTCACGTCACTTCCTGGCGCCTGTTGTGACTTTGTTTAATGTAGACTACTACAGTACTACTACTCGTGGGTTACTAACTTAATCACTGCTAATCACATATAGACACGGAGGCAAGGTTGCGGTCGCGGACCGATCTTTACTGGCGCTCAAGTCACACAGACACAACACATCAAACACTGATCTCAGTTGTAGCATAGTCCCCCACAGTCGAGCACCAAGTGCTCGATCCAATATACCACATCCCTCTTTTCCAACTGAGAGATGGCCTTCGAATCAGTTACCTCAACTGTTAACTCTATACTTGCCATTAACTCTCAGGCATCAACATCGATCAAGTCTTTTCTACTTGCATATTTCAACAATCAATAAAGCATGTATTCACTTAACAAATGACTTTCATTAATTACCACAAACCTCTTTCCTGTTAAGCATACTGTTGGATAAAACTTGTAAACATTTTGAACGTTCAACATTTTAACAATATTTCAATTTAAACACTCCATATTCTGTCCTCCTTTATTTTTTTTTATTTTTTTTTAACAGCACATTCAGTGAAAGATGACATAAGATGTCTATGAGATCACTCGTTGTACCTGGCAGGGCGTCTAACCGCTCTGCCACTCCTGGTGTAGCATGTGGGTGTACTGTGTGTAATCACAGGAGGAGGGTTGTGTGGTAGCGGGTTTTGTGGTGGTGAGTCCACTGATGCAGACGTCTGAGAAGGTCGCACCTCCGAGTCCAAATGTTCATCAAGGTCTTTGTCTCTGAACAAGCTTGGGTGTATTTTCCGTAGGTGTCGCCTGTTCCTCCTCTGTGTCCTCCCTGCTGGTGTCCGCACAGAGTAGGAGCGTGGTTCATCTCGCTGTCGGACGACAACGGCAGGCTCCCAGCCACGTCGTGTCTGCATGTGTACGGTGTCTCCTGGGGTCAACACTGGCAGTGGCTTTGCGTGCTGGTCGTAGTGTTGCTTTTGGCGGGACTGTACACTGTAAAAAATGTCCGTAGAAATTACGGTAAAAAACTGTCAATAACAACAGTAAAATACCGTAAAATGTATGTATATCACTGTAGTAAATACATTGAATTACCGTAAATCAAGAAACAGTAAATAACTTAAATTTTACGGCCTTACTAAGTAGAAAATGCGGAATTTACTGTGAATGTTATAAAAAGTTTGCTAAATTCACGATAAAATACCGTAATGTCACAAGCGTGTAATTACCCTAAAATTGACGGTATTATTCTGTCTGAATGACAGATTTTGCTGATGTTTACGTTTAAATTTACGGTACACAACCATTAAATCATACCATCATTTGTATAGAAAGTAGAATGTTAAAAAGTATGGTATATTTAAGCAATACATCATGACAGGCCGTGGTATGTGCTTATTATATCACAGTTAAGGGGCATTGTTCGGGCCGACACAAAGCACTTAATGCAATAGAAAACTATACATGTTGTATTATTGTCAAAACACAGTGAATTAAGATAAGATTAACTTTATTGTCCCACAGGAAAACATAGGCCTACAACAATCGTTAGAGTTTATCATATAGAGTTTTATTGCAACATTGTTAACACATCCATTTTAAATAATATGGAAGCCCATTTCCGCCACTTGATGAAAAAAAATTATGAGATACTAAGTCAAAATTATGAGATAGCTAAGTCATAATTATGAGATACTAAGTCAAAGTATCTCATAATTTTTGTCAAGTGGCGGAAATGGGCTTCCATAAAATAATAGTATATTTTATTTTATATCTTTCTTTTGTACAGTGAAAACACAATTTCTATTTTTATTTTATTCTTGTACATGTCCTTTTTTTATTATATGTAAAACATGACAATGAAAACGTTGTGTTTGTAGTTGTTCGTGTCAATAAAGCTTTATTGAATTGAGGAGAGAGACAGAGAGACCGACAGAGAGAGAGAGAGAGAGAGAGAGAGAGAGAGAGAGAGAGAGAGAGATGACTGCAGAGTTAACGGAAGCTAGAAATTTTGAATTTCAGTTCACCGCCATTTCTTTGCGCCCACAGGAGCAGTGTTTGTTGTTGTGACAGAGAGACAGACACACAGACAGATAGATAGATAGATAGATAGATAGATAGATAGATAGATAGATAGATAGAGACAGACAGACAGACAGACAGACAGACAGACAGAGAGAGAGAGAGAGAGAGAGAGAGAGAGAGAGAGGACCGCGAGTTAACGGAAGCTTGAAATTTCAGGTCACCGCCATTTCTTCGCGCCCACAGGAGCAGAGTCTCTTCTTCAGGTAAGCACATTCACAGCTCATTGAGACTGTCTGATTAACGTTAGCTAGCCGCAGAGCCACATTAGCTCTTATTCGTTGACTTTCAAGCAGAGGAGTTCAGGTAGCTATATCTTAAAAGTTGCTGGACATGTCACTATCTGCTTTTTGCAGAATAAAAGAGTCACTTAAGGGCTCTGAGAAGTCGCTAGCTACAGCTAACGTTGCTAATGCTAGAAAAATGTTGAGCTGTAACTTCTGTAGGAAGTCGGTTAAGACTTTGATAATGGAGAAACTGGTTTACTCTTAATAAAAGATGATACAAGGAGACTTGGATGTATTACGAAGGAAACATTTATTGACACTTGATCTAGGCGAATTCAAAGATAACATAACAAGTGAGAATGATGCCTTTAACACCTTAGCCATACAATTTTTTAACAAATAATTTCACCTTCTCCACAGCACGGTGTAGCTGGATAATGCAAGGCAATCAACTTTGCAGGAATGCGGTATGGCCAGTACTCTGATTCGTCGTCATCATTATCAGCACTCAGCTTCAGTGAGTACATTTAAATAGATTGGCTTCTGAACTGGTGCTGCCATTAAATGTTTTTGTTTCTTCATACCTGTCAAATACTTACATGGCCACATCAATAATTATGTCTCCCATATATGTCTACTACCCTGTTATCTGGAGTTCCTTAAGGGTAAATCCTCAGAACTATCCTTAAAAAAATCAAAATCACTGATTCGATGTCAAATCCAAAGGATTATGTGTTTTCAGCTGTAGTCTCCACAGTTTCTCCCTCAGTCTCTCTCAATCTATTAGATCTGCTAAATCTGTTAACTGTTTTAAGCGCCTCCTGAAATCATATTTATAGGATGGCCTTTTTATGAGATTTTTTAAACCTACTCTTCATTCACCATTTAATTTTTTTTCTGTTCCAACTTCT
The DNA here is from genome assembly GCF_900880675.1 of Sparus aurata. Lineage (NCBI taxonomy): Eukaryota > Metazoa > Chordata > Actinopteri > Spariformes > Sparidae > Sparus > Sparus aurata. The sequence continues at coordinate 35,291,867 of NC_044197.1, forward strand.
TTAATTAATGTTTTGTTTTTTGTTGTTGTTGTTGCGGGAAGCACTCTGCAACAGTGTAAGTGCTATATAATAATAATTATCATTATTATCATTAACAATTTTTTCTTTGTTGTCTTTCTTTGTCTGGTTGCAGAGAGATTCATGCCAGTCCACAGTAAACACCTGATTGAAGACTGCTGGTGAATTTTCAAGCAGGAATGATGACAACACCTGCCCAAAGTTCCAGTTTCCTTCACATTGTAACATGTCTGTATGAGACTCTGTCCCCCCTGTCTTCAGTCAAGTCTGGACCCAATGACTCAAACACCAGTCTTGTCAAGGTAATTAGAGGTAAGCTATGGTTTATGTCAGTGTAGCAAATGAGTTGATGCAAGCACTCAAACTACACTCAATCGATCTCCCTCAACTGAACGCTGCCAACAGCTTCATACAAACATACAGTAGAAAAAAAAAATCAGTATTATGGACAGGATTCAGGATTTAGGCTGCAATTCGACAAGGGTGAAACAAATACTGATGATCACTTAGTCCTGAAAAGTGACTGTTTCTACTTTTCACACTAATACAATAAAATAAATGAAATACTCCTGATGACCTGCAAAACTATATTCCAGAGTGCTGGTTTCATTCTATGTATAACTCATTGGAGTTCAGTTTAACAGCAGAAGGCTGAATTTATCTCTGTAGGCATCATGCTCAGGCACTGCATCAATCTAACCTTTGCTTTGTTTCTTTTTTTCTGGCTGCAGAGAGGATCATGCCAGTCTACAGTGGACACCAGATGGACAACACATGAGTCTTCAAGCAGAACTGGTGACTGCTATATGCTTTAAGTTCCAGTTTCTTGAACACCATGTCCATGTTAAGAGCCCTCTTCAGCCAAGTCTGGACTCAGTGACTCATTAGTGTTGATCAACACAGGGCAAGTGGCTCCTTTTTTCATGACGTTTATTTCTTCTACCATGGACTATCCTTCATATGTATGGACACACACTGTCTTTTGAAGATGTCAACACTGCCTTGTGAGTATACTGGACAAGTTCTGTTTTTCAAAGAGAATGTGTATATGCAAAGAGAGGTTCTTAAAGTTTATCAATTATAGTCTGTACTTTGGTTTACAATGGGCTTAATTGGTTATTTCCTTTATAATTTACCATTTGCATTTGCTGACTGTAAAATCTACGCCAACAAACTGTAATTCCATGTGTGTTGTACCATATTTTTTACAGTGAAATTCTGGCAACCACAGATGCCAGTATTTTACCGTAAAGTTGAACTTTGCAATAAAATACCGTAATATATCTTACAGTTTTACCGTGTTTTTTCACTGATGGACTGTAATTAGGTTTACAGTATATATGTTATTTTTAAAATAATTTACTGTAAACAGTTTTATATGATAACTGTTATTTTTACAGCAAATTACCGTAAACAAATAACAGTTCTCTACTGTGAAATTTACAGTTACATTGTGACCGTATTTTCTACGGTAAAGTTCTGGCAACCACAGCTGCCAGCATTTTACCGTAAATTCTACAGAATTTTTTTTACAGTGTAGGTCCTGTATTTTGCTGTGAACATGCTGCGGGACTGACTGTGTCAGCACGGTACTGGAACACGGAAGTGTGCTCCGTAGAACTCTTCCCATCAACATTTGTGCAGGTGACATGTCCAGTCCTGTCACTGGTGTGTTCCTCAGTGACAGCAACACCAGATGTGGGTCAGTGCCTGTCTGCGTTGCTTTCTTCAGCGCATGTTTCACAGTCTTTATGGCCCGTTCAGCCATTCCATTTGAAGAGGGATAACCTGGGCTGGAATGTGTGAGCTTGAACTCCCATGAAGCTGCAAATTCCCTCATCTCATAGCTGGCGAATGGGACATGATCACTTACTATCTCCTTAGGAATCCCGTGCCTGGCGAAAACAGACTTCATCTTCTGAATCACTGAGTAAGCTGTTTTATCAGACAGGTTGAGCACTTCAGGATATTTGGTCAGGTAATCAACTAACAAAAGGTACGGCTGTCCATGTAGCTCGAAAATGTTAGCTCCGACTTTCATCCACGGCAGTTCTGGAACCTGATGTGGTATGAGTGGCTCAGCCTGGTGTTTGGGCTATAGCTGCTGGCACTGCATGCACTTCTCCACCATTGTCACTATGTCTCGTGCCATGCCGGGCCAGTACAGAACTCTTCTAGCTTTAGCTTTTGTGCGCTGCACTCCTTGGTGAGCAAGGTGCAGCTTCTCCAAAATCATGCTCCTGAAGCTCTGGGGTATGAGGATTTTGTCTCCGACCATGACAATGTCATTCTCTATGCTGATACTGTCTCTCAACGGCCTGTAGCCGTGTAGTTTCCAGTCCAAGCTTTTCTTTTTTATGGGCCAGCCTTTCATGTGTTTCTCACACACAGCCTGCAGCACGCTGTCTGCTGCTGTTGCTTTTTTTAGTTGGCTGAGTGTATCCTCACTCAGGGCATCTGTGGCCTCTAAGGCGTACACAACCCTCTCATCACAGGGGTTCTCATTAATATTGTCACCATCTCTGCTTGCCGTGGCGCGGGAGAGTGTGTGTCATGTGCTTGCCTGGTGTGTATGTTACATTTAGATCATACCTCTGCAGTTGTAGAAGCATCCCTTGCAGCCGCGCTGGTGCTTTGCTCAACGGCTTGCTCATGATGACCTCCAGTGGCTTGTGATCGGATTGCACTGTTACTGGTCTGCCGTAGACATACTGGTGGAATCTCTTAGCAGCAAACACTATGGCAATCAACTCTTTCTCTATTTGTGCATACCTCTTTTCTGTGTCTGTGAGTGCTCGTGGGGCATAACACACTGGGCGGCCATCCTGCAGCAAACAAGCTCCCAGTCCATCTTTTGAGGAATCAGCTTGTAGAGTCAGTGGCTGCTTGTGATCATAGTATCTCAGCACTGGGGCTTGTGTTAGGGTAGATTTTAGTGTCTGTAGTGCTGCGCTGTGGTGTGGGCACCACTGCCATGCTACATTCTTCTTAACCAGCGGTCTGAGGGGTGCTGTGAGTGAGGCTTCATTTGGTATGTACTGTGCCAGGAATTTTGTCATTCCCAGCAGACGTTGGAGACCTTATTTGTCTTCTGGGGTTGGCATGTCGACAATTGCTCTGATCTTTGCATTGTCTGCTCTCTGTCCTGCTGTCGTGATGACGTGTCCCATGTACTTCACTGTATCCACTTTGAACTGGATCTTGTCTTTATTAAACTTCACATTTGCAGTCTTTGCTCTCTCCATTACTTTTTGTAGGATTTCATCATGCTCTCGCTCTGATGATGCTGCAATGATCATGTCATCTGCGATGACGTACATACCTGGGATGTCGCCGAAGGTCTCACAGTTTTTCTGTTGGAACACTTTACTGGCAGACTTGATCCCTGAATGGGAGTCTGAGGAAGTGGAACCGGCCCCACGGCGTATTGAAGGTGCATAACTTGGATGACGGCTCATCTAGCTTGATCTGCCAGTATCCATCCTTCTCATCCAGGATGGAGAAGATGGATTTCCCAGCTAGTCTGCTGCGCACGTCTTCGGGAGTAGGAATGGAGTAGTGCTGGCGCTTGACTGCTTCATTCAGGTTGCAAGGATCCAAACATACCGTTAGCGCAGCGTTCTTTTTCTTTGTGGCAACAAGACTGTTCACCCATTCCGTTGGTTCACTGACAGGTGATATCACCTTCCTGTTCTGTAAGTCTTTGAGTGTCTCTTTCAGTGTGTCCATGATAGAGAGGGGTACATTTCTGCAAGCGTGAATCACAGGTGTGACACGTGGGTCAATATGTATGTGATGAACTCCGGGAAACTCACCTAATCCTGTGAAGACCTCTGCATACCTTTGTAGCAGCTCTTCTTTGGTGGCTGGAGGTTTTCCTGTTTGCGGAGATTCTGCTGTAAGAGCCTCAACCCTTTTCACCAGCCGTAACTCCTCACAGGCATCTCCTCCCAGAATCGGCTTGTCTGCCCGGCTAGTTACATGGAAGTCCAGCACAGCTTTGCTTTTGGTCGTCCTGCATTCTAGAGATGCAACACCATCTGCTGGCAGGCGGGCCACACCAAAGGCAATCAGTACAGTATCTGTGGGTCGCAGCTGAATGGGACCTGGTAGCTGTTGGTACATGTGCATGGGAAGCACATTTGCATCGGTACCTGTGTCGAGCTTGAAATGAATGGCTACACCTCTGATTGTGGCTGTCTCATGCCACACGGTGTCTTTCACCTGGTGTGTCCTTTGAAAAGTGGTTGTTTTTTCCACATTTATGACACACTGCACCATAAGATGGGCAGTGACGGGGCTCATGCTTGTATCCACATTTACAGCAGACAGTTGTTGCCTGCTTCTTGCTGCTTGTTTTGCTCTTGTTCCAGCTGCCTGTGTGTGTTTGCCCTGTTGCTTTCCTTAATGCATCTACTGAGGTGTCTTGGACAACAGGTGACGTCGTCATTGCTTGTAATTGTGATTTAGCGAGCTCTGCTGATCTGCATGTTTCCATAGCTCTGCGCAAGGTAAGGGCATCATCACGTAACAGTCTCTCTTTCAGACGAGTGTCATTTATGCTAAACACTAATTTATCCCTGAGCATGTCATCTTCATTTCTGCCAAACTCACAGTCTTTGCTCTTCTGACGTAGCTCTGTGATGAATCTGTCCACCGATATTCCTGATGACATTGTGTGTGACCAAAACTGATGGCGCTCGAAAACGACGTTCTTTTGTGGACTGCAGTAGTCACTGAACGCTTTCAGAACTTCCTCCATCGTTTGGTTACCTCGTCTGGGATGACGGTGAGTGTGTTATACACTTCCAGCGCCTCCTCGCCGACAGTGTGAAGCAGAATGGCTATTTTAACCTTCTCTTCTTTCTCCAACGCACCTGAAGTGACCATATACAACCGAAAACGTTGTTCCCATCTTCGCCAGCTTTCAGCGATGTTCCCGGTGAGTATCAGCGGTGATGGAGGCTTGAACTGCTCCATGTTCGCGGGCGCCTGCTCCTGTTAGCTGCTTGCTAGTCTTCGGTTAGCTTGTTTCAATACCGTCCTCAACCTACTCCGTAACTCTGTCTTCTGACACCATGTTGTGACTTTGTTTAATGTAGACTACTACAATACTACTACTCGTGGGTTACTAACTTAATCACTGCTAATCACATATAGACACGGAGGCAAGGATGCGGTAACGGACCGATCTTTACTGGCGCTCAAGTCACACAGACACAACACATCGAACACTGATCTCAGTCGTAGCGTAGTCCCCCACAGTCGAGCACCGAGTGCTCGATCCAATATACCACAGCGCCCTTCGCTTCCGCCTTCGCTTGGTTGCAGGTAGGCTGCCGGCGGCGACTATAGTCTGGTCTCACACTGTCCCTCCAGTTGTTTTCATGGTGGTTATTTTATTTCAGCAGCTCGCTTGGGTGTTGCTGCTGGCCGCACGTTGCTTACTGCTGGTTGTGCTGCTTACTGTCCGCTGCTGGTTGCTGTGTAGCTGATCGCGTTGCTCCACACCGTGCCGACCGTGATTGCCTGACCGGTATGTAGCACAGTGACTGTAGCTTCCTCCTCCAGCCACTCGTAAGTTGCTAATATCTGTTCTCTTATTGTAGGGTAAAGACACCTGTGTAGCGGCATAGTACGGAAGAGGATTAGGGCCACATGTGAATTTTTTTTTTAGTTCTGACTTTAAAGTCAGAATTCTGAGAAAAAAGTCAGAATTCTGAGAAAAAAGTCAGAATTCTGAGATTAAATTCAGAATTCTGAGAAAAAAGTCAGAATTCTGAGATTAAAGTCAGAATTCTGACTTTTTTCTCAGAATTCTGAGATTAAAGTCAGAATTCTGAGAAAAAAGTCAGAATTCTGAGATTAAATACAGAATTCTGAGATTAAAGTCAGAATTCTGACTTTTTTCTCAGAATTCTGACTTTAAAGTCAGAACTAAAAAAAAAAATCACATGTGGCCCTAATCCTCTTCCGTAGCATAGCAACCGCTAACCTGCAAGAAATCGCTGCTGCTTTGCTTTGCTTTGCTTCGCTGCTTTGCCTCACCACTAGCTGCCCTGCTGCTAACTCCTAACAGCTGCGTTGCTTGCTGCTCAATGCTAGCTGCTTTGCTTTAAGTAGCTATTGCTTTGACTCATTGCTTGGCCTCACACTGCGCTGACACAGACTTTTATTTGCATCCGCGGTTGCTGTGCTTCAACGCTGTCTGCCTGGCACCTGGCTGCTCACTCCAGCTGGCTAAAAGTGTTAGCCTTCGTCCAGGCTTTGTTTAAGCGTTGCCATGGCCTAATCATTGTTCGTCCACGTCATACTGAACTGTGTACTGTCAACCCTGTCACTTGTTGTTTGTGTGTATGTGTGTGTGTGTGTGTGTGTGTGTGTGCATGAGAGAGTACAGTGGGAGAGTTTATCCCATTTTCTTTGTGATTAGTAGTTTATGAACTTTTTTTAATTTTCTTTTGTAACAATTGGTTTCACTGCAACCTGTAATTCTGATTTGTTAGCTTTATGGTTATTTTGGTCTTTGCAGGTTGCAGGTGAATTTCATTTGATGTACATTTTAATTCTATTTGATATTGTGTTAATTATTAGAGATTTGATAAATTAAGTCCTAATTTCTTGTGTTTGTGATTAGTTGCCTTTAATATTGTTTGTGTTCTCACCTGCTGTCCTCTGATTTCCCCTGTTCAGGTGCTGAGCCTAGGGCAGAGTCCTGCACGGGTTCGGGTACCCGCGGGTGACCCGCACAATTTGGATGAAACGGGTGAAAAATAATGTCCTGTGTCGGACACGGGTGCGGATCGGGTCGGACGCCTAGAGAGCGCGGGTCGGGTTTTGCGATTGTCATTTTCATGGCATCAGGTGCAAAAAAAAAAAAAAATCATTAGCGACAGATCTACAAAAATATGCCTGCATTTCAAAATGATAAGCATGTACCGTAATGACTCGAATATAGGACGAGGTTTTTTTCGATGAAAATTATGTGAAAAAGTGGGGTCGTTTTATAATCGGGGTCTAACCGTTGTGACACATGATAGTTGTCTGGGTCGCTACACGACCGCAACAGCAGAGGGCGCCAGCTTATTGTAGAGACGTCACTGACACTGTGGCTGGGGTTATCTGTCAATCACAGCGGAGAAGAAGTGACAGGAGATGAAAAATGGAGAGACGCGGTGATTTTACGGAGCAAAGTGGATCAAGTGTGGCAAGTTAACAGACATCTGAGGCGGAGCTATGATGCTGATTTTAAGATAATGGAGATCAGTGCAGCGGAGGCGCCAAACAACTGTCAGCCAGCCAAGAAATATGGAGTTATGGAGTTACGGAGTGTAACGTCTGAAGATGGCGGGTCCAAAAAGACCATCTGAAAACACTAACAGTAAGAGAAAAGCTTATCGTGGTCCTCTAAGCGGCCGCTTCCAAGAGACTGATAGGGGGTATGTGAGTTTGTTATTGAGAAACTAATTGTGGTTATCAGAGTCTTTTTCTGAAGTCTTGAAAAGAGGGGTCGTCTTATAATCAGGGTCGTCCTATATTCGGGTCAATACGGTATATTTCATATGAGCTCATTCATGCATGCTTGCGCCCTCCCAGAACTCCCATTCCCCACACTGGCTTACTTTCATTTTTAAAAATTGCGTCAGTCTAATTTTGCTTCAGGTGCGGGTCGGGCGTCGTTATCAATTTATAGCGGGTCGGCTCGGGTGTGGAATGTAATTTGTGCTACTGTCGGGAAACGGGTCGGATGCGGTTTTAAGTACAATGGGTACGGGCGGGTACGGGTTTGCAAAATAAGACCCGTGCAGGACTCTGGCCTAGGGTGGTGGATTGGTGTCCTGGTGGCGATGTCCCTCTTGTGTTTTGCACTTTTAGGTTGATTTTGCTTCACTTTTATTTACTTCACATGTGGTGTTCCTGGGATCCCCTTTGTTTTGGACCCATCTCCCCCACTAAGTCTCAGCCCTGATTGGTCCCCCTTTTTGTCCTATTGAGTGACTTCTTAATAAGTTTTTAAGACTGTTTAACCGAAATTAATAAATGTTTTGTACCCAGATATGCTGTCTCTGCCTCATTGTGAAACGGACCTGAGTGCCTTATTTAATTTACAAGTTGTCCTTTAAAAGATAAAAAGGTCCCTGGGTGAAACCCCCAGGGTGGCGTTGTTTGGCATAAAATGTCTTCTTAACAGAGTGCTGCCCAGAGCACGCACCTCGTGCCGCCACAATCTGATTATGTTCATGGCTCCCGCTTGCTCCCGCCTGTGGCACACTTTTTTTTCAATCAACTTTATTTGTCATTCATTTACAAAACAGCGCAGCGCCGGTCAGAATGACGTCAAAGTCGCATTAAATGCGACCTGGCTGTTCAGATTGCGGTCGCATTCAAAAAAATCCGATACGTATCCGATTCAGTACCACATTTAAATGTGGCCTGAATCTGATTAGAAAATGTCAGATTCAATGCGACTTGTGCTGTTCACACTGTCAAAAGCAAATCAGATATGGGTCACATGAGCGAAAAAATCGGATTAAGGTCACTTGTAACTGCAATGTGAACGTAGCCTATTAAGCACCGTTCAGCTGGACTGCGCTCCTCCCCATGTAACTTCTCTGTCCCACTCAGGGGAGGAGCAAAGGAGGAGCACACAGTGATATATAAAAAAAAATAAATAAAAAAGAACGGTTCCCAGCTGCGATTCGGATCCCATCGTTCATGTTAACGAGCCGTTCAATAGAATCGGTTCGTTCGTGAACGTCACAACACTAACAGATACACATAGACGCCTCATTGAGCGCTGGACCATATGTCGACGTCGCCGCCATATTTGAGGAGGCAGATCCGCCCCGTGAACTAATACAAGTCAATGGGGTGAACTTTATCATGCTCCTTCTACAAAGTGCTATAAGTTAATGTGTCTTCACACATGTACGGATATATTCAGGAAACAGAGAGGAACCAAAAACAACAACGTCAAACAACGTCTAGACGTTCTCTGAGGATTATAAACGTTAGCTAATCCTCATATGTTCAGTATACAGGTCGGCACCAAACCATTTTATAATTTTATGTTTTTATGAGTGTTTACAGCTATGTAACGCTGTTACTGTGTCAAAGTCAAGAATATGCAGAAAGATAGTAGTACTACTACTACTACGATTTCACTAATAATAATGTTGAAAACTATATATGGTGCATATTTATAATAGTAGCCTGCCTTCACTTTTTTTTTTTTACCATACCATATATACATACCATATGTTATAATGTTCTGTCATGTTGTATATCTCTTCACTGCTGTTGCAGTTTCTGATCTTGATTTGCAGACTTGATTTTTGTCGCCATGATTGTTATTAGTAGTACTTAGAGCAAAAATCACTATTTATAAAAACGACGGTGTTTTTGATTCACACAGATGCCACATTTACATGTCAGGATGTGGTTATTATGGACAAATTAAATATTTAATTGTCATGTATCCTCACAGTAACAGCGTTACATACATTAGCAGCTGTAAACACTCATAAAAGCATTATAAAATGGTTTGGTGCCGACCTGTATACTTAACATATGAGGATTAGCTAACGTTTATAATCCTCAGAGAACGTTAAAGACGTTGTTTTTGGTTCCTCTCTGTTTCCTGAATATATCCGTACGTGTGTGAATGTGTAAATGAGAGACATTAACTTATGGCACTTTAAAGGAGCTTTATAAAGTTCACTCCATTGACTCGTATTAGTCCAGCGCTCAATGAGGCGTCTATGTATATATGTCTATGGTGCGACCACTGAGGAGTGTCTCTAGCGCCCCTAGTGGTAGTGACCACTGGTCTGTGCCAGAGACCATGGTCCCTTGACAGACCACGGAATCAGCTACAACCCCTGCTGCTGTGTTTGCTACAGGCTCCCGCAGACTCCCGCTAAAATCTTGAGAGAGGCACGACAGAGACACGGCTGTCTGTCCGCCAGTAAATCAGAACTCTCGCATCATACCGCCAGCTGCAGCCAGCTACGGTTCAAAATGGACAATGAAGAGGAATGTGAAGAAGAGAAAATTGGGTCGGAGGTGTCAGAAAGTCATGAGGTAGAGAATGGTACACTGCAGGGGAGTGTTATAAGTCCTACACTATTCACAATAATGATAAATGATATATTTGAAAAAATACCGATAGGAATGGGAAGATCTCTGTTTGCAGATGATGGGGCATTATGGAAGAAGGGAGGCAACATAGACCATTTAGTGAAGAAGCTGCAGGAAGGGATAGACCAAGTGGAAAAATGGGGAGCAGAATGGGGTTTTAAATTCTCAGTGGAAAAAAGTAAAGTAATGTTCTTCTCAAAAAAGAAAATCAGTGGAAATAAAAAGTTAAACTTATACGGAAAGAACTTAGAGTAAACAGCTTTCGATTCTTGGGGTTGATTTTTGATTCTAGATTAACGTGGAGAGAACATGTGAAGAGAATAGTAGAAAAAAGTAAGGGAGTATTAAATGTTATGAGGTGTTTGGCCGGATTAGAATGGGGAGCGGATTTTACTTCATTAAAATACATATATGTAGCACTAATTAGGTCTAGAATAGAGTATGGTAGTGTGGGATATGGATCAGCAGCTAAAATGGTCCTCTCACAGCTAGATGTTATCCAAGCTCGAGCATTAAGAATTTGTCTAGGAGCAATGACAACAGCACCAGTATGCTCCCTTCAGGTTGAAGCAGGAGAAATGCCATTATGGATTAGAAGGAAACAGCTTATAGCCAACTACTGGACAAACCTAAAAGGGCACAGTGAGGATCACCCAACAAAGAGAGTATTGGAGATGTGTTGGGAAAAAGGGAAAGAACAAAAAACAAGCTTTGGATGGGTCAGTGAGGGTATAGCTCAACAACTAAAAATACAGCAGATAGAATTCAGCCCAACAGTTCTGTGGACAACAAGACCAGAATGGATGTTAGAAGAATCAAGTGTAGATCTAGAAATATGGAACATCAAGAGAAGAAATAAGACAGCAGATATAGTACAGGAATTTTATAACTATGTAGATGAAAAGTATGGGGAATATGTGTACATATACACAGATGGTTCAAAAGAGCCGATAACAGGAGCAACAGGTGCAGCAGTAGTGATTCCCAGCAATCATACCACAATATCAAAGAGAACATCAGATCATTTAAGCATATATGCAGTAGAGCTATGCGCAATATTACTAGTAATAGAATGGATGGAGGACAAGGTGGACAAAAAGATAGTCATATGTAGTGATTCAGTTTCATCAATACTGAGCATTAAAAACAGGACAGGTAAAACACATCAAGAAATACTCTATGAAATACTCGTAAAAACATCCAGATTAATACAACAGGGGAGGGAAATAACGTTCATGTGGGTTCCAGCGCATTCAGGAATACAAGGAAATGAAAAAGCAGACAAAATTGCTAAGGAGGCAGTGAAGAAAGAAGAGGTGGAAATGAAAGTAAAATTATCAAAAGCAGAGGGGAAAAGTTTAGTATGGAAGGAAATGAATAATCAATGGAGTCAACATTGGAAGCAGGAGGAAAAAGGGAGACATCTATATAAATTACAAAGTGTAGTAGGAGATATAGGATGTTTTGGAGATAATAGAACAGAACAAGTAATCATGAGCAGAATGAGAATAGGGCACAGTAAATTGAACAGCACACTTAGTCTGATAGGCAAACATACAACGGGTTTGTGTAACTGTGGGGAGAGGGAGACAGTAGAACATGTGGTGATGGCATGTCCTGGTTATGAATGGGAGAGGGAGATGATGGCTACAGGGTTGTGGAAGGTGGGAGTAAGGGAAATTAACTTTAATAATATTATAGAATGTGGAAAATCTAGAGAAGGGAGGAGAATCATCTTCAGATTTCTTATATCAACTGGATTAATTAAAAGGATATAGAAGAAGAGAAAACGAGAAAAGTAAAGTCCAGCAGATGGCGGTATATGCAACATTAAGGACTGCCATTAAACACCAAAGAAGAAGAACAAGAAGAATGTGAAGAAGAGACTGCGGAGCAGCCAGTCGAGGAGCACCCATGGCCTTATTTAAAAGAACTGTTCGAGTTTGTGGGGTCTAAGAATAATTCTTGGCGAATGTGCTGCGTCTTATGCAAACCTAAAGTCCATGAAGTGTTGACATTCAAGAACTCTCCGTCTAACCTCAGGAAACACATACAGGTAAGTCATTAAGGCTAGCTAACGTTAGTAATGTTGCGCTAAATTGGGCTGGTTAGGCTAGGTCAAGGCTAAGTTAACTAGCTAGCTACCGTTATCAGACTACCCTATATGACCATTTTAATATGCTAAATCAACTTGGAGCCCAGGCGTTTATAAGAACCAGGCGCATATTTGCAACAGCCAGGCTACTGTTTATTTTTGCAATGACCAGGGATACCAATAAACAGCTATCAGCACACAATCAACACACGGACACACACACACGAACACAGAGCCCTCCTCTGTTGTTCACCCTGAGGTTTCTCCAATTTTTCCCTGTTAAAAGGTTTTTCTATGGAGTTTTACCTCAGTCGATGTGAGGGTCTTACGGCAGAGGATGTTGTTATGATGCCATGTAAAGCCCTTTGAGACAAACTGTAAAAACGGGCTACACAAATAAAATTGCCTTGCCTTGCCTAACCAGTTAAACGGCCCAAATCGTATCACTTGACTTAATTGTGGCTCTCCTACATTTGTCCCTCTAGAGAACACACGAGAGACACCTGGAGAGGTATACAAAGCTCACAACCCTGAAAAGGAAGAACGACGAAGAACCTAAGGACCAAGCACCCAAGCAGGTGAAACTTTGGGAAGGCAGGCACGTGTCACAGAAAAGTGTGGATAATCATATCGTTGACTTTGTAGTTCAGGGCCTGCACCCTCTGAGTGTTGTTGAGGAGGAGGCTTTACAACATCTCGTGCATCACCTGCAACCAAATGCAAAGGTCATGGCTCGTAATACGATGAAAAGCAAGATCGAAAAAGCAACACAGGAGATGAAAAAAAATCTCAAGGTTGCGATGCGCGATGTCGAGTTCATCGGAACCACTACAGATTGCTGGACAGCACATAGAAAGGGCTTCATCGGTGTCACAGCACACTGGATACAACCCACAAGTCTGCAGAGGTGCTGTGCTGCACTAGCGTGCAAGCAACTGAAAGGACCACACAACTTTACTGCACTCGCAGATGCTCTGACTGAAATACATACAGGTATGTAGGCTATTGGTAAGTTTAGTAGTATTTTACTTAAGTCCAATCCAGTTAAAATGTATAGGTTTGTTACTCACATTTTAATACATTACTTTTAACTAATATCTGGTTCCTTAACTTCTTATCTGTGCATTTATGTGTATGTGTCTGTGCATTTTCCCTGGCTACTGCGAACTTGAATTTCCTGTGGGATCAATACCGTATCTGCTTGCCTTTTCTCTTATCCGTCTGTCTGTGTAGAGTTCAACATCAGAGACAAGATTGTACGTACAACGACAGATAGTGGCTCCAATTTTGTGAAAGCCTTCCGAGTGTATGGTGTCACTGAAGATGAAAACAACAACGCAGAACCACTCGGGGCAGAGCCAGATCAATCAGGTGAGTGTTACACATTGGTTTGTGATGATGACATAGCTATTGTCCAGTGTTTGGGTGTATTGAAAAGCACCCTATGAATGCAGTTAATATTTTATTATTTTATTAAGCAGGAGAAGAGGACAGTGAAGAGGACATGGTTGAGTCCGTTGAAGCCGGTCCCTTGTTGGAGCAGGATGATGGGCTCGAATACCAGCTGCCAAAGCAGCATCGGTGTGCCTGTCACCTTTTGAACCTGGTGGGTGATTGATTGAGTTTATGGATTGAGTAAAAATGGTAATCCAAGGGATGACATGTAAGTGTGAACACTTATTTCCAACACGGTCCTTTGATATTAACAGGTGGCCACAGTTGATGTCAAAGCAGCGAATGATAACCCGGTGTACATAAAGCTCTCTCGCTCATCATTTGCAAAGTGCCAGGCTCTCTGGAACAAGAGCAGCAGATCCACCACAGCTTCAGAGATCATTGAAGAGCACTGCAAACTCCAGCTCCTCAGGCCATGTGAAACAAGGTACACTTTGCACTTTGAGATATGTTCAGCCCTCTGTTTCAGATGTAAACCACTATACAAATATAATGTATCCTTTTTTATTGTTACAAGGTGGAATTCTCTCTTCTATGCTATTGAGCGGATTGTACGAATCATTAAGGAACAAGGAGAAGCAGCCATTGCAGCGGTCAGCAGCGCGCTGAAGATTCTGATGTAAGTTTACTTTGCATTAACACCTAACTGTAGGGTTGGCTGGTGTAAGTAAACATGCAGGAGAGAATCAACATGAGCAGCTAGCTTCTTTATTCACCATCTTTTCAGGCGATACATTCTCTCTTCACTGCTGTTCTTCTACCTGCACTGAAGAATGCGTGATAACTTGTAGTGCTCACTTATAGTGCCACTTAGTGGCCTAACGGAGTAGAACTAGGCATAATGCACTTGTGACAAAGAACACAACAATTACTGCCTGCCTTGGATATTTTTAGGTGTTGTGGGCCTTGTTGTTCCATGCAAACATGTTTGACTGCCTAGACATTGATGGTTTTGTGCGTGTCTGTGTGTTACTCAGGTTCACTTCTGCCGAGATTGCATTTCTCACGGAATACGCAGAGACCATGAGCCCAGTTGCAGGGCAGTTAGCCGTCTTCAGGGAGAGGCCAACGTGCAGCTGGGTTGGCTTGTACCCACCATCACACTGCTCAAGTCCAAGCTCCACAACCTTCACACCACTTCCAAGTACTGTGGGCCCTTGGTGAACGCTCTTCTAGCAGGACTTGAACGTCGCTCCGAAGAGATGCTAGCTGAACCAGAGCTGATTGCTGCTGCCATTCTTGTCCCCAAATTCAGAACACGCTGGACCACTGATGAAGGCATCCTTAAATGTGGTATGTGCTGCATCACTTTCTTTTTGTTTAATATTATGCTATTTTTAATATGCTTAACACCCTAAAACTCACTACCCTCACATCTCTTTGTACATTCAAACAAAGTGGATCTTAACCGACTGTTCGGTTGCTATGGCGCCGTACTAGGTGGCAGCCTGTAACAGCAGCTCCCGTGGGTTTTTAAGTTTTTTTGTAGTTTTTGTTGTATTTCTGTACTGATTTTCGCTGAACTTTTGGCAACTCTTCTCCAGAGACTGAGAGAAGACGAACACCTTTCTTTTTTTCTTTTTTAAACTTTTACGGCGCTTTTTTTGTGATGGTTTTGCTAGCCCTAGCAACGGAGGGTCAGGAGCGCATCACTGAGCGCACTGTTTACACACGCGACCAGCTGATTGCGCTGTGTGAACCTGCACTGCTGCCCGGAACCAGGCCTGAGGTCCTGAAGGAGCTGCGGAGGAGACGCCGTGGCTGCAGAGCTGGAGTCAAACGGAGGGTGAAGAGGAGGAGACACAGACCGGCTGTACCGGCGATCGTCATGGGGAACGTGAGGTCTCTGGGGAACAAGACGGACGAGCTCGCCGCGCTGATAAAGGCTCAGAGTGAATATCGTGAGTGCAGTGTGTTGTGTTTCACGGAGACATGGCTTCACTCAAACATCCCGGACCACAGCGTGGCGATTCCCGGCTTCAGCACTGTTCAGGCGGACAGGGAAGTGACAAGCAGCGGAAAGAAAAAAGGAGGAGGGATTGCACTGTATGTGAGTGAGAGGTGGTGTAATCCCGGACATGTTCATGTGAAGAAACGTATCTGTACCCCGGACATTGAACTGTTGACTGTGGGACTGTAGCAGCAGTCTCTCCCTCCAACTTGTTCGGGTGTTTCCATCGCAGGTGGTTTAGCATGGATCCCGTGCTGTTGTTGTAAGCCAACTTTGCCTGACATAGCCTACACTCAACTTGATTTCCACTGGCAGTTTGTTCAAAAAACACACAGTGCTCCGCTTGTTGACCGCCGCCATCGTGTCCCCCAGTCAACTTGAAGTGACGTGACGTGACATTGGCTGTGGGTTTTTTTTTTTTTTTTATATCAACGTAACATTGTGCCCCATTCATCTATTATGTATGCGGATAACTGCGCTAGTGGGAACATTTAATTGTATAGTTAGTTAATGTTATTATCTGAAGCTTTCAGGCAACATTATCTTACTTTCACTTTTAAAAATTGCGTCCATCCAATTTTCCTTCGGCCGTCGGTATCAATTTATAGCGGGTCGCAGGGCTTGACGCTAAGCTTTTTTCCAAGTAGCACTGTGCTACCATGCTGAAAAATTTAGTAGCCCACAACACTTTTTAGTAGCACAATGAAAATTCAGCAATGTTGGTAAAAACGTCATTTTCAAACAAATAAAGTATTTATTTAGCCTAATCCTAACCCTGTAGACTAATTTTAATGTTATAACTGGCTCTTTTAAACTGGAAGAATGTCCCTGCTCCAGCAGTCAGCATAGTCTGGTCTCCTGACCCGCTTGGAACTAAGCCACCTCTCTACGGCTGGACTTGGGTCATAGCTCTCCAGTGGAGGCCCCTCGAGGCTGATGCGCATCAGGTCCTCTGTTGTGGACACGGCCAGGCTGCTTCGTGTGGAGGTCTTAAAGCTTCACAGCTACAGTGCCCCGGCTGCCTCCCAGTGTCCAACATAACATTTTTTTCTTACTGGCCCGCTTGGCCAGTAGATTCGAGTTTTACTGGCCCCATGTGTAATTATAGTGGCCCAGCCACGAAAAAAATTAAAATAACTGTTTTTCTGGAAAAAAAAAGACTTGTTTATAAACTGAAATTGTTCCCATTTAATTGTTTGGAGAGTCTGTCCCTGCAAAATCAGTATGATCTGGCAGTGGTGGCAAAAAGTAATAGGGGTTTGCGTTATAACAAGTATTACAATTTCAAAATTGAAATGACAACATATTTAATATTTTGAGATGTATCATTTCTCTCACTCCTATAATTATGTTATCATTTTTCAGGTGATTGATTTTCTGAAAGCACTGTACAAACAGTACCATTAATTATCCCAAAGTGGAGGGATCAGTATACCTGGATCATTTTTTAAAGGCCCCCATAATAACCACACCCTGACATGTAAATGTGACATCTGTCTTGATTCATTTAATTTAACTTAAAATATGGAAAACTGACTGCATAATATATGAATCAGAAACAGAAATGCTTTACAGCAGTTCCCATTCAAAGTCAAGAATATGCATAATAATAATAATAATAATAATAATAATAATAATAATAATAATAATAATAATGATGATAATGATAATAATAATGATAATAATGATAATAATAATGATAATAATAATAATAATAATAAACTATATATATGCTTGTCTTGCGAGTCTAATTTATTTTGAAAAAACATCAAGGAAGAAGACGTGACCACTGACACTGCACGTTTTTCTTTTTACGCCTTTTTCACGTGTTGTGCCCAGAAGGATGCCAGAGAACTCACAGAGAAGCTGGAGAAGTTTGTGACATTTTCATCCCGGATTTTTGTGAGGAGGGAATTAAACTCCTGTCCCAAATAAACGCCTGGCCTGTTAAGTGATTGAAACAAATAAACGCCAGGCTATTATTGGGTATTTTGCGGTAGTTCCCTCCTCATCAGCACGAGCTGAACAATAAAATCTAACACAGCAAGAGAGGCGGGACTTAAGGCAGAACAGCCAATCATCAGCCGGTCAGTCCCAAAGCCGGTGTCATGTTTGAAGCAGCAACAGGAGAGGGAAGAGAGAGGAGGCAGCTGCAGCGAGTGCAGACACAGAGCGGCCATAGAAACTGAGCGACTGTAGTGAGGCGTTTGTGCAAAACTGCGGATAAACGGCAGAAAAAATGTGGGTGTTGACTGCTCAGTGCTCACGTAAACAGCAAAACGGTGTATGTACTACAGTTTTGTCGGAGTCGCACTGATGCGACTGAATGTAATTTTCTATTCGCACTGGAAATAATCAACTCACAAATGCGAGCAAAACAGTCGCACTGTCGAGCCCTGGGTCGGCTCTGGTACGGAATGTAATCTGTGCTACTGTCGGAAAACGGGTCGGATGCGGTGACCCGCGCAGGACTCTGCTCTAAGTGACCATTTTAATCCTCTAGCCAATTATCAAGCTAAATATCCAACATGCTAGTTAACGTCAAAGACTGTGGTGGAAGACGACGGTAAAATATTTCCACTAGATTTATTTATGCCTGAATTTTTAAGGTGTGGCGGCTTTTATTTTGCCGTGGCGGTGCGCCACAGTAAATTACATGTAGAGGAAACCCTGAATAGTATATATATTGATGAGAAATGAACGAGGAGGAGGAGGAGGAGAAAAAAAAAGACGTGTAAACGGTTATTGATTTTTCTAAACGGTTATGATTTGTTATCCGTGTACCCGTTTACACGTGTAGACGTTGACACCCCTAGTTGGGGGTGTTATTGCGTCCCTCACCAACTCATCCACAACTTCAATCCCTTCGCGGTCCATCTGATATCATTTTAATAATTCCCCGTTATTTAGCGTCTCCAAACCATTCGGCTGTGACCAGGTCTTAGCGAGTTAGGAGTCCTCTGGACTACTTCTAAGGTCTCCCACACTTCGGTGCTACTTTTAGGCTTAAAATGTTTTGTGAATAACTCTTATTTTCAAAAATTAGGAGTCCTAAAGTTACGATTGACACGCCCATTATTTTTAGGAGTTGCTCCTAAATTCGCCTGTTAGGAGCTACTTTTAGCCTTAAGATTCTTTGTGAATACGGGCCCAGGTCACTTGGTGCTCGACTTGCCATCTTTCTCCCTCTCTCTCTGTCTCTCGCCTCTGCGCTGTCACGTGATGACAACCACACATTAGTGCTGCTGGACATAGAATCATTTTTAGGCATTTAATAAATTATATTTCATAATTAATCCTTATCTCCTATATAAGTGAATTGCATTTTTTTTAAATGACGGTATTGAAACTGATACCGTTGCTATTTTTATGACCCTGTGGTATAACGTATTAGGGTCAATGACAAATAAAGCTCCTGAAAAAGTATTTTCAAAAAGTATTTTCAATATAGATGAAATGCATATTTTTGAGTCCAGAAAAATGTGTTTGAACAAGTCTCATTTATCGAATAACTTTTCTTACTGTTTTAACTCATTTTTTAACAGTATTTTTAACTTCACGAAAAAATGGCAGTTGGCGCAACCAAAAATGTCAGGTGGCGCAACCAAATATTTATAAAAATATATATACATTCCTAATATTTATTTCAAGATTATTTCTTTGGCAACTATCCTTGAGGGTGTCTACACTAGGTGATACATTGTTTTATTATTGTGTTTTGTTTTTTTTTTTACAATAATTTAAGATTTTTGCATTTTGTAGGTCAGGTTTTAAGTATCGTTAACGTCCAATTTTACATTTAAAGACAGGAAAATAATTGCACAAATACAAAAATTCATATATTCAGTATAATAACTACACACATTACATTTAGAAACCATTTGGTCACTTTGACCTATCATTTATTGGTTTACAGTGGTTGCACCACCTGACGAATATTGGTTGCACCACCTGACAACATTAGTTATGACATGAAATATGCTGAAAAAAATGCATTTTCATTAAAATAGTAGCATAGTATTTTTTAGATAGAGACTTAAACCCAACCCATCAAAAACACTTCAGATAAGATTACATTCGATACAACACTACAACACTATAACACTGTTGTAAATGCAACAATGAAGTATCTTTTAACAAAATCGGAACATTTTCAAATGTTGGGTCAACATTGGTAGACAATATCTCATCTCAGTTTTGTGTATTAAAGCACTCCGAGTCTGAATGCATTAGCCGTGTGTGCCGTGAATTGAGAGGCTCTGGCTCTGCAACCACTTTGAGCACTTCAGCTGTGTAGAAAAAAATGATGTCAGCACGATGGTACTCTGTTACCACTAGTTGAAATAAGTACAGCTTTGGCCAACAATTCGATTTTCTCACCGGCATGTATTCTCGGACAATTGCAGTTGTCTGATTGAGTAGCATAGTCAAACTATGGCTGTAATCCGATTAACCTGTGCATGTTTAAATGTACTGTCTGTGTTAAGAGGTTGTAAAAATCTTGGGGTCTGGATGGGTGGCTTTACAAGTTTTTCCTCTCTCTTGTATCTCTAAGCAAAAAAATCGTGATTCTCATTTTTTCCAGAATCGTGCAGCCCTACTTGCCATGATAGTTATCCAACTTCAAACATTCAAAGTTAGGAAACTTGCTTTAAAAATCTTGTTTCAGTGAGATACAGTTGAGTCTGTATACGAGTGACAAAAGATGTTCTCTCACTGAGAACAGCTTGAACATTGCCATAGGTGAGTTTTGACCAGAATTGAATTAAAACACAACTGCAATCATGTTTGCCATAATATTTTTTCATATATTCTAAATCTTTTTTCAATGAAATACAGGTCAGAGTGCCAAAAGACACTTCTCTCACCGCTTGAAAATCAGCACAAGTGATTTATGGCAGAAAATGATTTAAAGTACAACTGAAACAATGTCTACGATGTTATTTATCCAAATTCATACATTCTGAGGTGGTCAAACTTACTAACAAAAATGAATTAAAACACAACTTAAATTATGTTTGCCATAATATTTATCCAAATTTATACATTCTAAGGTGGGAAACTTGCTTGAAAAAACTTTATTCAGTGAGATACAACCTAATCTATTTCTTGGTGCAATAAGACGCTTTTCTCAAAATTTACATCAGTGAGTTTTGACCAAAAACAAATGAAAACGCATCTAGAACCATGTTTTCCATAATATTTATCCAAATTCATACTTTTTTAAGAAGGGAAACTAACTTGTGTGAGAGAAATGTTTGATATATTGTGCTTACATATGAAATGTAATGATAGATAGATAGATGGATAGATGGATGGACATAAAGGATCTTAGTTAAGGAGTTCAAACCAAAGGGGGTTGGTGAAGCTCTTCTGTGTTTAAGCATTTTGAAATTAAATTGTGTGGGAAATGGGGCTGCCCCCGACCAAGGATTTTCTTGGTCGACCAGTGGTCGTCATTTAGAGCGATTAGTTGACTAATCGATGCTGTATATATTAATTTTTTTTTCACCCAAGTATACTAGCCTCAGGGACAGAATAACATAAAATTGTGACACAGCCGCGTGCTATAAATCTGCCGGCTGTTAATGACACCGGCAAATTGTCTAATACTAGCGCATATAACAACAATAAAAAGTATTTATCTCTGCTTTCAAACGTTTGGGCCGCCATGGGCAGGTAGCTAGGCTACTTTCATGTTTAAGATGTTACATCATGTTCGTCGTGGAGGAGTGATGGGCGAAGTTTTTCTTGCAAAGTTTGCATTTCTTGGGGTCATCCTTCTTTTCAAAACGATTCAATATTTTAGACGTCTTTCCCGACATGGTTGGCTATTAATTGTTAACTGTCTAACCGCGATGTCGAAGGGACCTGCCGTGCCTTTTATACACAGGCCAGCCACCAGTCACATAGATTTTGACTTAATTTTGACAAGACACAGCTCCACATGTTTTTTTCCTGCGACCAATTGACCAATGAAATTTTGGTCGGCTAATGAGTTTTTGGTCGACTATTTGGGGGCAGCCCTAATGGGAAACTGTCTAAACCTTTGCTGTGCAAAGATTATGTGTGACAAGTATGGAGACTTGACATGCACATTTAACATTCTGGGAGAAATTTGGGTTTCCAGAAAAATGTAACTTTAGTCCCATTCCAGTAGAAAAAATGATAACACAATTAGTAACTGCTGAAATTAAAAAAGATACAAATTATGTTGGTTGGCAAGGTTTACAAACCAAAAGTAACACCTCCTAAAGCAGCCCAACTTGATGGAGAACGGTGAGCAGAAACACAGAAACACACACACACAAAAGGATGAGATACACGCCATCATTTTGGGCACGGACTGGCCTGGGTTCAGTAGGTTAGTGTGGCAATGTGTGGGGGTCACACTCTGGCATGTTACGTCACACCACCACACTCTGGAATGTCACATCACATCACTACATACTCTGGCATGTCACGTCACACCACCACACCACACTCTGCATGTGACTTCACAACAACACACTCTGGGTCACACCACGTCACACCTAGCACGTCACGTCACACCACCAAACTTTGGCATGTCACCTCTCACAACCACACTCTGGCATGTCATGTCACACCACCGCACTCTAGCAGGTCATGTCACACCACCAAACTCTGGCATCTCATGTCACACCACCACACTCTAAGTAACACCACGACACTCTGGCATGTGACCTCAGACCACTACACTCTGGCATGTGACCTCAGACCACTACACTCTGTCATGTCACGTCACACCACCACACTTTGGCATGTCACGTCACACCACCGCACTCTGGCATGTCACGTCACACCACCACACCACACTCTGCATGTGACTTCACAACAACACACTCTGGGTCACACCACGTCACACCTAGCACGTCACGTCACACCACCAAACTTTGGCATGTCACCTCTCACAACCACAGTCTGGCATGTCATGTCACACCACCGCACTCTAGCAGGTCATGTCACACCACCAAACTCTGGCATCTCATGTCACACCACCACACTCTAAGTAACACCACGACACTCTGGCATGTGACCTCAGACCACTACACTCTGGCATGTGACCTCAGACCACTACACTCTGTCATGTCACGTCACACCACCACACTTTGGCATGTCACGTCACACCACCGCACTCTGGCATGTCACGTCACACCACACCACCAGCTCTGCAATGACACGTCACACCACCACATGTCACGTCACACCACACCACCAGCTCTGCAATGACACGTCACAACACTACACTCTGTCATGTCATGTCACACCGCCACACTCTAGCATGTCACGTCACACCAACACACTTTGGCATGTCACGTCACACCACCGCGCTCTGGCATGTCACGTCACACCACACCACCAACATCACACAACCACACCCTGCATGTCACGTCACACCACCGCACTCTGGCATGTCACGTCACACCAACACACTTTGGCATGTCACGTCACACCACCGCACTCTGGCATGTCACGTCACACCACACCACCAACATCACACAACCACACCCTGCATGTCACGTCACACCACCGCACTCTGGCATGTCACGTCACACCACACCACCAACGTCACAACACCACACCCTGGCATGTCACGTCACACCACCACACTCTGGGTCACACTACGGCACTCTGGCATGTCACGTCACAACACCACCCTCTGGCATGTCACGTCACACCACCACACTCTGGCATGTCACGTCACACCACCACACTCTGGCATTTCACATGACACCACCACCCTCTGGCATGTCTCTTCACACCACCATACTCTGCCATGTTACGTCACACCAACCTCTGGCATGTCACTTCACACCACCACACTTTGCCATTTCACGTCACAGTACCACAACACACTCTGGCATGTCACGTCACACCACCACAACACACTCTGCCATGTCACGTCACACCACCACCCTCTGGCATTACACGTCACACCACCACCCTCTGGCATGTCACGTCACATCACCGCACTCTGACATGTCACGTCACACCACACCACCAACGTCACAACACCACACTCTGGCATGTCATGTCACACCGCCGCACTCTAGCATGTCACGTCACACCACACCACCAACGTCACAACACCACACCCTGGCATGTCACGTCACACCACCACACTCTGGGTCACACTACCGCACTCTGGCATGTCACGTCACAACACCACCCTCTGGCATGTCACGTAACACCACCACACTCTGGCATGTCACGTCACACCACCACACTCTGGCATGTCACGTCACACCACCACACTCTGGCATGTCACGTCACACCACCACACTCTGGCATTTCACGTCACACCACCACACTGTGGCATGTCTCTTCACACCACCATACTCTGGCATGTCACGTCACACCACCACACTCTGGCATGTCACTTCACACCACCACACTCTGGCATGTCATGTCACACCACCACACTCTGGCATGTCATGTCACACTACCACACTTTGCCATTTCACCTCACAACACCACATGCGGGCTCACACCACCACACCCTGCCATGTTACGTCACACCACACCACCAACGTCACAACACCACACCCTGGCATGTCACGTCACACAACCACAACCTGGCATGTCACGTCACACCACCATACTCTAGCATGACACGTCACACCACCACACTCTGGCATGTCACGTCACACCACCACACTCTGGCATGTCATGTCACACTACCACACTTTGCCATTTCACCTCACAACACCACATGCGGGCTCACACCACCACACCCTGCCATGTTACGTCACACCACACCACCAACGTCACAACACCACACCCTGGCATGTCACGTCACACAACCACAACCTGGCATGTCACGTCACACCACCATACTCTAGCATGACACGTCACACCACCACACTCTGGCATGTCACGTCACACCACCACACTCTGGCATGTCATGTCAATCCATTGCACTATTGCATGACACGTCACACCACCACACTCTGGCATGTCACGTCACACCACCACACTCTGGCATGTCACGTCACACCACCACACTCTGGCATGTCACATCACACCACCACACTCTGGCATGTCACGTCACACCACCACACTCTGGCATGTCACGTCACACCACCACACTCTGGCATGTCACGTCAATCCATCGCACTATTGCATGACACGTCACACCACCACACTCTGGCATGTCACGTCACACCACCACACTCTGGCATGTCACGTCACACCACCACACTCTGGCATGTCACGTCAATCCATCGCACTATTGCATGACACGTCACACCACCACACTCTGGCATGTCACGTCACACCACCACACTCTGGCATGTCACGTCAATCCATTGCACCATTGCATGACACGTCACACCACCACACTCTGGCATGTCACGTCAATCCATTGCACTATTGCATGACACGTCACACCACCACACCCTGGCATGTCACGTCACACCACCACACTCTGGGTCACACTACCGCACTCTGGCATGTCACGTCACACCACCACACTCTGGCATGTCATGTCACACCACCACACTCTGGCATGTCATGTCACACCACCACACTCTGGCATGTCACGTCACACCACCACACTCTGGCATGTCACGTCAATCCATCGCACTATTGCATGACACGTCACACCACCACACTCTGGCATGTCACGTCACACCACCACACTCTGGCATGTCACCTCACAACACCACATGCGGGCTCACACCACCACACCCTGCCATGTTACATCACACCACACCACCAACGTCACAACACCACACCCTGGCATGTCACGTTACACAACCACAACCTGGCATGTCACGTCACACCACCACACTCTGGCATGTCACGTCAATCCATTGCACTATTGCATGACACGTCACACCACCACACTCTGGCATGTCACGTCACACGACCACACTCTGGCATGTCACGTCACACCACCACACTCTGGCATTTCACATGACACCACCACCCTCTGGCATGTCTCTTCACACCACCATACTCTGGCATGTCACGTCACACCACCACACTCTGGCATGTCACGTCACACCACCACACTCTGGCATGTCACGTCAATCCATCGCACTATTGCATGACACGTCACACCACCACACTCTGGCATGTCACGTCACACCACCACACTCTGGCATGTCAGGTCACACCACCACACTCTGGCATTTCACATGACACCACCACCCTCTGGCATGCCTCTTCACACCACCATACTCTGGCATGTCACGTCACACCACCACACTCTGGCATGTCGAGTCACACTACCACACTTTGCCATTTCACCTCACAACACCACATGCGGGCTAACACCACCACACCCTGCCATGTTACGTCACACCACACCACCAACGTGACAACACCACACCCTGGCATGTCACGTCACACGACCACAACCTGGCATGTCACGTCACACCACCATACTCTGGCATGTCACTTCACACCACCACCCTCTGGCATGTCAAGTCACACCACCGCACTCTGACATGTCATGTCACACAACACCACACCCTGGCATGTCATTTCACACCGCCGCACTCTGGCATGTCACGTCACATCACCGCACTCTGACATGTCATGTCACACAACACCACACTATGGCATGTCATGTCACACCGCCGCACTCTGGCATGTCACGTCACACCATCGCACTCTGACATGTCATGTCACACAACACCACACTCTGGCATGTCATGTCACACCGCCGCACTCTAGCATGTCACGTCACACCACCACACCCTGCATGTCACGTCACACCACACCACCAACGTCACAACACCACACCCTGGCATGTCACGTCACACCACCACACTCTGGCATGTCACGTCACACCACCACACTCTGGGTCACTCCACCACAATGTGGCATTTTTTTGTCACACCACCACACCACACTCTGCCAGCTTACCTCACACCACCACACTCTGGGTCACACCCCTACACTCTGTCATGTCACGTTACACCAGCACACTTTGGCATGTCACATCAGACACCCACAGTTTAGGTCACACCACCACACTTTGGCATGTCACGTCACACCACCACACTCTGGCATTTCACATGACACCACCACCCTCTGGCATGTGTCTTCACACCACCACCCTCTGCCATGTCACGTCACCCCACCTCAACATACCCTGGTATGTCACCTCACACCTCCACCCTCTGGCATGTCAAGTCACACTACCACACTCTGGGCCACTCCACCACAATGTGGCATTTCTTGTCACATCACCACACCACACTCTGCCAGCTTACCTCACACCACCACACTCTGGGTCACACCCCTACACTCTGTCATGTCACGTTACACCAGCACACTTTGGCATGTCACATCAGACACCCACAGTTTAGGTCACACCACCACACTCTGGCATGTCACGTCACACCACCACACTCTGGCATTTCGCATGACACCACCACCCTCTGGCATGTCTCGACACCACCACCCTCTGGCATGTCACGTCACACCACCACACTCTGGCATTTCACATGACACCACCACCCTCGGGCATGTCTCGACACCACCACCCTCTGGCATGTCACGTCACACCACCACACTCTGGCATTTCACATGACACCACCACCCTCGGGCATGTCTCGACACCACCACCCTCTGGCATGTCACGTCACACCACCACACTCTGGCATTTCACATGACACCACCACTCTCTGGCATGTCTCGACACCACCACCCTCTGGTATGTTACGTCACACCTCCACCCTCTGGCATGTCAAGTCACACTACCACACTTTGCCATTTCACGTCACACAACCACAACATACTCTGGCATGTCGCGTCACACCACCACAACATACTCTGGCATGTCACGTCACACTACCACAACACACTCTGGCATTACACGTCACATCACCACCCTCTGGCATGTCACGTCACACCACCGCACTCTGACATGTCACGTCACACCACACCACCAACGTCACAACACCACACTCTGGCATGTCATGTCACACCGCCGCACTCTAGCATGTCACGTCACACAACCACACCCTGCATGTCACGTCACACCACACCACCAACGTCACAACACCACACCCTGGCATGTCACGTCACACAACCACCACCTGGCATGTCACTTCACACCACCACCCTCTACCATGTCGCGTCACACCACCACAACATACTCTGGCATGTCAAGTCACACTACCGCAACACACTCTGGCTTGTCACGTCACACCACCACACCACCCTCTGGCATGTCACGTCACACCACCACACTCTGGCATTTCACATGACACCACCACTCTCTGGCATATCTCGACACCACCACCCTCTGGTATGTTACGTCACACCTCCACCCTCTGGCATGTCAAGTCACACTACCACACTTTGCCATTTCACGTCACACAACCACAACATACTCTGGCATGTCGCGTCACACCACCACAACATACTCTGGCATGTCACGTCACACTACCACAACACACTCTGGCATTACACGTCACATCACCACCCTCTGGCATGTCACGTCACACCACCGCACTCTGACATGTCACGTCACACCACACCACCAACGTCACAACACCACACTCTGGCATGTCATGTCACACCGCCGCACTCTAGCATGTCACGTCACACAACCACACCCTGCATGTCACGTCACACCACACCACCAACGTCACAACACCACACCCTGGCATGTCACGTCACACAACCACAACCTGGCATGTCACTTCACACCACCACCCTCTACCATGTCGCGTCACACCACCACAACATACTCTGGCATGTCAAGTCACACTACCGCAACACACTCTGGCTTGTCACGTCACACCACCACACCACATTCTGCCATGTCACGTCACACCAGCACCTTCTGGCATTACACGTCACACCACCACACTCTGGCACGTCATGTCACACCACCACACTCTGGCAATGTCATGTCACACCACCACACTCTGGCATGTCACGTCACACCACCACCCTCTACAATGTCGCGTCACACCACCACAACATACTCTGGTATGTTGTGTCACACCACCACACCACATCCTGCCATGTCACGTCACACTACCACAACACACTCTGGCATGTCACGTCACACCACCACACCACATTCTGTAATGTCACGTCACACCACCACACTCTGGCATGTCATGTCACACCATCACACTCTGGCATGTCACGTCACCACACTCTGGGTCACACCACCACACTCCGACATGTCTCTTCACACCACCACACTTTGGCATGTCACGTCACACCACACCACCATACTCTGTCATGTCACTTCACACCACCACCCTCTGTCATGTCACGTCACACCACCATACTCTGGCATGTCACGTCACACCACCATACTCTGGCATGTCACGTCACACCACCACACTCTGGCATGTCACTTCACACAACTTCATTCCGGCATGTGTTATGCCCCGGCCTAGGGTATACCAGGGCTTGACATAGTGGTCTCTCCCTTTTCCCACTCCCAACAATAAAACACCAAAAAGCAACGGATGCAGTCCAAAAACTATGGGAATTTATTTACCCAAACAAAAATAGAGTGAGCAATACCCGAAACAATAAACAAAACAAGCTGGTTTTAAAACTGACTTCCCAAAACAAAAATCAGGGAACACAGCACCTCCTCTTGACATGGAGGGAGAAAACAACACAGTCAAATGCAAAGCATGTCACAGGACATTACCAAACATTGGCATGTCACGTCACACAACCACACTCCAACATGTCACGTCACACCACCACACCACACTCTGGCATGTCATATTACACCATCACACTCCCCCTTGTCACGCAACACAACAACACTCTGGCATGTCACATCACACCACCACACCAAACTCTGGCATGTCACATCACACCATGGCACTCTGGCATTTCACGTCACACCACCGCTCTCTGGTATGTTACGTCAGACCTCCACACAGCGGCATGTCACATCACATGACCACACTGTGTCATGTTACGTCACACAGCCATTTTCTTGCATGTCACGTCACACCATGTCACAGCACCAGCTTCTGCCATGTCATAAATCCATTGCATTCTGGTACGTCACGTCACACAACCTCACTCTGGCATGTCACATGACATTACCAAACAATGGTATGTCACATCACACCACCACTCCTTTTGCGTCACACAACCACACTCCAGCATGTCACGTCACACCACCACACTACACTCTGGCATGTCATGTTACACCACCACACCCTCCCATGTCACGTCACACCACTGCACTCTGGCATGTCACGTCACAACATCACACTCTGCCATGTCACGTCATGCTACCACACTTTGCCATCTCACCTCACACCACCACACTCTTGGTCACACCACCACACCCTCCCATGTCACGTCACACCACCACACCCTCCCATGTCACGTGACACCACTGCACTCTGGCATGTCATGTCACACCACCACACTCTGGGTCACACCACCCCACTCTGGGTCACACCACCACACTCTGCCATGTCATATCAAACCACCACATTCTGGTATCTCACATCTCACAACTGCACTCTGGCATGTCACAACACATTACCAAACACTGGCATGTCATGTCACACCACCACTCTTTGGGTTACTCCACCACACATCAGCATGTCATGTCACATCACCACACCACACTCTGGCTTGTCACATCACTCCACCACATTCTGGGTCACACCACCGTACTCTTGCATGTCACGTCACACCACCACACTCTGGCATGTCACGTCACACCACAACCCCAGACTCTGGCATGTGACGTACTGCCACTAGCCCTTTTAGATAGAAAAGGTACTGTCTTTCTAAAATGGAGGCGTAATCATCCTCCTTTTCCAAAAGGCATAAACATGTAACGTGCCGTGAACAGTGACAATTAATTTGTCTTCAAAATAAGAGCTTTACATTGACCTCATTGGAGTTTAGAACTAGGTTCTTAGCGGGGGGCTTTTAATTTGAAAGCAGCAACTGTTTGTAGCTTGCTGCTTACAGAGACAGAGGAGACGCTAGCATCTCCTGGATCTCCTTGGCTGTCCCGTTGCTCATCTTAATGTCTGCACATATAGTGATGGACTGACTGCTGTGATCTACTGTTTCTTGGTTTTAAAACTCCATGGCTGTGGGATGCACAAGAGTGCAGGTCATCGACACCTCCGTCCATCTCACGCAGGGGCCAGCACCTTGACGTCTCAGATTTAGATAGCAGTTGAGGTTGAAATAAGTGTACCCTCCAATGCGGCAAATTGGCGGACCACAACAGACCCCCAATTTGCCTGCCTCTATCTAAAACCGCGGACCCAGCCGCCAAAAGGACGGGCAAATTGGCAGCTGGTTGCCCTGTATAAAAACGTCTACTCTCTGGCATGTGACGTCATACCGCCACTCTCTGGCATGTTACTTCACACCACCATTCTCTGGCATGTCACGTCACACCAACACACTCTGGCAAGTCAAACACCACCACACTCCGGCATGTCCAGTCACACTACCACTGGGCGTGGAGAAGAGTGGGCAGAACCACACAGATACAGAGACACAAAAGGATGAGATAGATATACATGTATATGATGATTCTCAAACTATTCCTAAATCATTAGAAATGTCTCAATTTGTATTTCTCCATTGCAAGAGCTTATGATTAGAATGTTGGTTAGAGGAAAACAGACAGTTTTTAGTGGATTTGGGAGCAACACATTTGGTGTTGACATTGTTAAGATTCATACATTTTATCTGTTTGTGTATTGCCTGACTGCTGTGACGAATCACTATGCACTTAACCACCTGCCCATAAAGTACTGTGCACTTATACACCTGACTGATAAATGCATCTGTTTTTGAGTCTAAGACACCGTGACTATCATGCACCAACGCGCTGTTCATTAAAAGTGGGTTACTGTGACTTAATTGGTATGTACCAATAAACTTTATTACTAATTGTGTTTTACTAACAACCTGCATTATTAGAAGAGTTGTACATATCCTGTTGATAAATAAGATAGGTCGAAAGCATTAGTTTTTTTTTATGAGGGGCTAATACATTGAAGAGAAAAGCCAGTGTATGAGAGAGAACACAGCTACATTAACGGTGGAGGCCAAGGTCAAAGATAAAACTTGTATTCCCAGAACCATTGAGGTGTGCTTTAGTGAGTCAACCGAGAAACTTAAACAAGTGCGGATAAGCATGAGCAGAAAGACAGGAGAGGGATTTTTTTTTTCTCAACAGGGTGTTGTCCCTAGGAAGTGAAGGGATCGTGTTGCCAAGAGGCTGGGACGAGCCTGTGCACCTACGATGGGAGGGCCAAGTCTAAACCACGGCTCCACCCCACCTGTTTAACCAATGAAAGTTATTCACCTTATCTATCTGCTTTAACTAATTATACATCTTTTGTAAATTGAAATATTAAACACAATGCAGAGAGAAATTGTGCATCTTTTTCTGGGGCGATTGGTTGCAGTTAACAGCTTTGCTGCCTGCGATTTTTTTGAACAGAAAGTGTTTATCGATCAAGATTTACTTAATGTTCACATTTGATCAAGATGGCGGGGGTGGGTGCACCGTTTAGCTCAGTTGGTAGAGCGTCCCATGCCCTTTGCCACATGTCTCTCTCCCCCTCTCTCTCATCCCGTTTCTTGTAATATCTTTAGCTGTACTATCAATAAAGCCGATAAAAGCCCCCCCCCCCCCCCCCCCCCCCAAAAGGAAAATGTTTTAAAAAAGATGGCCGGGGTGGCAGTGCGTGCTGGTGCAGGTACCTATTCTCGCTCAAAACCAGAGATTTATAAAACGGCTGGTGGGAAGTTAAACTCTGGACAGAAGAGGTGAAGTCCTTAAAAAGGGATCAACATGGCGCAGGTAGCTGCGTCGCAGGTGGCAGAGATAGACACCGGTAAGCGTGGTTTGTTGGGCTCCACGCTGAAAGTTCTGCTTCTACTTATCAACGTTATACGCTTGTGTAAGATAAACAACCCGCCGCCTCGACCCAGAGTGAGTAGTTTTAAGAGGTATGGACTAATCTCTGGCAAACAATGCCGGCACCATCTGGAATTGCCCACGAGCAAATTTCAAGATAACCTACCAACACTACTCACATGCGCATTGCTGATGCTGGTACCGTTGACCAAAGGACAATGCTCGCTTGCCTTAAGCAGAAACGCGGATCTACTGCTTCAACTGAACCCTAGCCTACACATGTTTGGCTTTGGTAGCCATGTAATTTTTTCCTGCATACTCAAAAATGGCCAGGCACGAACATGCACGTCAGGTCCGAAGAACGCTAAATACACTCGGAACAATAAACGTGCCTGGATAAAAACAGCCATAATTCAGACCCTGCTGATATTGCTAGCCGGCGATATTCAACTGAATCCAGGCCCCAGCGAAACCCTACAGGGAACGCCGAGTCTCAGCTGCAGGCACACATCCCCGGAGGGGCACTCCGCGGAGACGCACTCTGCAAGTGAGAACCAGACCGCGGGGAGAGTTACCAACTGCTCCATTGTGGCACCCGACCTCGCGCCGGGGACCCTGACTTTCCAGCCAGTGTCGGACTGTCTCGCATTGGGGGGTGTGAGTTCGGGAGCCGGAGTCGGCGTGCAACCGGGGGACACCAACTGGTCGCTACTGGGGGAGCAGTGCGGAGGCAACCGTATACACACGATTCACAGCTCCAGGCAGACCGGACCCGTCTGGAGGACGCATCAAAACTGCACCAAGTATAATAAATCGACTCTCAAACAGATCAATATTTTTCAAACAGTTTATCATGCTAAAGTTATATGGGACCCTGCTGTTAAACCTAAGGGTATATTTGGGGGGCACCTAAATATTAGAAGCCTTCTCCCTAAATGTGATGAAATTAAATCATTATTACTGGACTCAAACCTGGATTTCTTGTGCCTTAGCGAAAGCTGGCTTCATGGCAAGGTGCAAACCTCAATTGTTGACGTGCCTGGGTACAACTGTTTTAGAAAAGATAGGAAAATTGGTAGAGGGGGTGGAGTGGTTGTATATATTAGGGACTCTTTCAGATGCACTGAAATTGAGTTTGACTGTGATGTTTCTATTGAGTGCCTTGGATTAAATGTTTATCTATCCCCGGCCGGAGATGCACTTCCGCATTCTAGTCCTATATAACCCGCCTACATTTGATAGTGAATTCTACGAAAAGTTAGAGAAACTGCTTAAAGCGATCTCTCACAAAGCAGAGGTGATGATATTCGGTGATTTCAATATTAACTGGGCAGATAAAAAAGCCAGAAGTAAACTGAAAAGTGCTATGTCTAAATATGATTTCAATCAAGTAATTAAAGGGCCAACGAGAATCACTAGATCAACTAAGGTTCCGGTTACGTGTTTTTTGTTCTGGTCTTGCTGCAAAGCATCGGCGTTAATTAATCGATGCCAATTCGTCACGTGACGCATCGCGATGCATCACCACATGGATGAATTGCACCCACCTCTAGAAGTTAATAGTGGAAGATGAGCTTTTGAACTTTCTTGACTTCAAAATGAGGACACTAAGCCACGATGAAATGTTTTGCTGGCTTCAAACAACTTCTCATCTGAATGGATTGACGAATCCAAGAGGCTTTTGTTTTAAGTCTGTCCGCAAACTACGCAACGCTGTGTCTCGCACAAAGGCACACAGAAGGACATCAACAAGGCATGTTTGAAAGTGCTAAATGAGTGTGGTGAAAACATTCCCAGGTTTGTTTTGTACTACTTAGATGAGCTACCACCTGTCGGGTTCGGCAGCATAGATGCCTCGGCGCTGCTTGGCAGAGTAGAGCAGTTAAGCCGAGAAGTGTCTAGTTTGAGGAAGGCCCTGGAAGCACAGGTGGAAGTTGGGGGGGAACCTGGGGGTGGCTACTGCGACTATGGACTGCCAGATATCTGCTATTGAGAAGTGCGGTGGACCCTATGGCTTGGACCCTGGGACTGGTAACTCTCTGGAAGGTGAGGTGTCGGGGCCGGGCTCCGTTCGCTGGGAGGAGACACTGGATCAAGCAACAGTGAGCACGACCCCGCGGTCCCCTCAGTGGAGCACTGTTGTTAAAGAAGGATGCCGACTAAAGTCGGTTCCCCAAAACGCAGTGGTGTGGCCAAAACCTGGGACTGTTTAAGCCCAGTTGAAACAAGGTCAGAAGAAAATGGGGATAATTGGTACTGGCACTGAGAGTAACATCCAAGGGGGTAAAACCAAACTGGTGAGTGTTTGCTACTAGATTCTCCCCTAATCCTGATGCTGACACAAGTGATTATTTGACTGAGAGGCTGTGCAATAAATCAGTGACATGCTGGAAGGTTGATTCAAGCCGGAACAGATTCCGCTTGTTTCATATCACTGCCGAATGTAATGAAGTTGCTGATATGTACGACCCACAACTCTGGCCGACTGGGACCTATGTTCGTCATTATTATGAGGCTCAGAGACCCAGAGCTAGTGGTGGTGAAGCCTGCGGTCCAGTGGGGATGAGTGACCTGCAGCGCTCTGTGAATACACCTGCAGCTCCACAAGGGAGCCACAGCCCCGCACTCAGTCAGGCAAATGACAGCAGCCAGTAAAGGCGGCTTAGTCAACAAAATGAAGATCCGTGTTGTGTCATATAATGCGTGAGGGCTGCGTGTTGGCCACAGTGAAGCGGACAAATCACGTTGCGTTGTTGTGGACAAGCTCTTGGAGACCTGTGATATTCTGTGTTCAAGAGACATTCTTAGCCAAACAAGACTTGGACAGACTAAATTCTGTACACAAAGACTTTGAAGGGGCTGGTGAAACCACTACTGACCTCAGCACTAAAACAATCCAAGGCAGGATACCAGTTGGTGTTGCTATTTTTTGGAATAAGAAATATGATCAGCTGGTTAATGTGGTTAGATTGGATGTTGATTGGGCTGTTGGAATAGTTTAATTGTAATGACAAAAAGTTAATTATCTTAAACATCTATGCACCATATGAGTGCTACCAAAATGAAGACGAATACCTTAATAGATTGTCATGTGTCATCAGGCAGGTGCACACATAAGGCCCAAGGGGTGCTAGAGCCCCTGCCCTTTTTACCTCGTATTAAAAAGTGCCCTTTTTCTGTGTTTTTTTAATGAATAAATTCCTGTTGTGCAAAGGGATGTCAAAAAACGGCGGTATAAAAACGCCACGGTTATCTAACACACGCTCGTAATATGGTGTTGTGTGAGTGTGTTGAGCCTCAAGCCACTCCTCTGTCCGCTGCTCTGCTCTGTCTTTCTCCATGAACGGTCGCTACTTTAAAATTAAAAGCCCCCCGCTAAGAACCGCCGTGCAAAAGCCCACTGTAGACTGTAGACAACTGCCACCGCCCATTGGCCCGGAGTCTAACAGTTGCCCGCCGCCCGTTGGTCAGAGGTCTACAGTTGCCGGGGCTTCGCCGCGCTCCATTGGTCACGAGTCTACAGTTCGGACACCTCCCAGCCCCCTTGTGGTGATTGACACTTGGCAGTCACTGTTTGTCTATCAGGACTTTTTTCCGAAAGACAAAAACGATCCATGTTTTTTCCTCCTTGTTAATGCACTTTTTGACGTCGTACATCGTCTGAATAAGCTAGCCTCTTATGTGTGTCCGTTCGTTTGTTCATGTAGTATTGCTCATTTAAATTGGGTAAAGTCTGAAATGACAGCTATTAAGTGCAGTTGTAGGCTAGACACACACACACACACACACACACACATATATATTATGTGTCCTTTCTGTCAGGACATTGGAAGAGAGTTCAAATAAAGAGAAAAATAACCATTCATGGGGGAATTATAATTTTTTGTCCTTCTCTGTAAGATCTTTGCACAGTTGAGTAAGTTGTCCTGCAAGTAACTTACTCAAGTTACTATAACAGTGTTATTTACTGCTGTAAATAACACTGTTATTGGTATTCTAACCCGACATCTGCAAATATGAAGTAGTTTCAATGTCTTTCCCACACATTGTTTCAAGACCCCACTGGCTGGATGTGGGAGTTAGTTAGTATGACAAACTTAGCTCATTTAAGTAAGCCCATTTTAACCGGCCTCACATTTTCTTCTACAGAGTGAAGTAAAAGAACATGGAGTTCAAGGCAGCTTCTTATTTAAGAGGTGAGTCAAGGGTGAAGGCTAGGATATTTCTTCATCACCTCCTGTGTCCTTCACACTAAATCTAGTTTTTTCAACAGTTTGTGTCAATACATTGTCGCTAAAAGACCCTTTCACACATATCTGTTTTGTTGAGCTTTAGTACTTTTATCAAGGGTGAAGTCCCAGATCACTTTAACAGTTCAATGTCAGCTCTCTTTTCTCTTTTTAGCTAAGAGACCTGGAACAGATCCATTGTTGCCTGTCTTGTGTATTCTGGACACAAGTGTACCACAAGATAGGCAACAATGTGTTCTGAAAGCAACAAAGGAGGCCAAACTATGCCAGTCATCCAAACCCTCTATGATACACGATGACAGCAGACTAAGGGATCCAAAGACGGCTCGCAAGGAAGGTAATATCTCCGCAGAAGTGTCACAGAAGTACCACGAACGTATGATCCATGTAGATGTGTTTGCACCTGACCCACCCTGTGTGGTGCTGCAGGCATGCCAAGCTACTGCACTTATATATAACTTACATGCTTAATATTTGTAATAACCTCTCAAATGTGTAACTCTTCAGCTAAGTGCCTTCTGATTTGTGACAATCCCACGGAGAAGCAGTATCTGGGTCAGCTCATCGTCACATTTGGAAAGCACGATGGCAAAAGTTTCAAGTGGCTGATTGAAAATGATGTAGGATATCTCAAATTGTGAGTAATAATAACACATTGTATGAGTTGTTTTTCTTGAATTCATTAACATATTCTCTATTTTATTATCCTCAATCGCCACATTAAAGAGAGCCGCCACCCAGAAAAGAAAAAGGTGCAATTCAGGCCGAGTGGGTGAAGGACTATCTGCACCGGTACGTGGAGTTGTACCCTCCAATCTCCTGCCACCTGGAGGTAAATGTGGACAGGGCCATCTATGGACAGGGGCGCTTCAGGTTGTTCATGTTTCAGGAGATATGGTGGTGGTACAGCCTTCACAAGTGTCTCCAGGCGGATCCTCAAGCCGGAAGCGACCACGAGCGTAAGATGCCTCAGGAGGCTTTCTGCTCAGTCAGACAGTGGCTTGTTATGAAGGAGGATGACATCTCTTCTAAGTCGCTGAAGCGCTTCCAGCACTACATTTTAAACAGAGAACAAGAGGTAGGTCAAGGCTCCTTAAGTTTAAAGCAGGGTGCTGTTCATATGACAAACCTCAAGACTGTTCTCAAACTGCACTTTATAGAAATCTCCCTAAAAAGTGGCTCCTCCAGCAGCAACTGCCACTTCCAGCTCCTCAGGGACCAGAGGTGATGACGAACAGGCAGATGATGCTCTACTGGCAGAGGCACTCGACACTTTCGAAAGTCAAGGTATATCAGTTTATCTCCTTGGATTAATATTACTGCATGAACCTTATTAATGCAGAATCTGTATCGATAAAACCAGCTACAGAATAACACTGAGGATGGTTCTAGAGTTCGGTCCTTTAGCTGCTTTGACACAAATAATCCTCATGGCTGCATAAACTTTTGTCCTGATTTCCTTTCAGGGGACACTTATGGAGCCAGAACGGTGACTTTAAAATTTGGCATCCAAAAAAAAAAAATGGCATTGAAAACAAAACCACTACTGAAAAAGGAAACATTGTCATTGAAACATTTGTTTTGAAAACAGTTGTATTGGCATTGAAACAAGTATTGGCACTGAAAAAAGAAAATAATTCAAATAATTCAAATCCGAAAATCTTATCATTTTATTTTATTGGGATTTTTTTGTATTTTTCAATGACAATCTTCAGATTTTTTCTTCATGTCACTTTTTTTTCAGTGACAGATTTTTTTACAATGTCAGTTTTTTTTCAGTGTCACAGATTTTCAGTTTCAACTTTCTGTCACTGTTTTGGCGTTGAGAGGGCGGGGCCTGAGGGGAGGGGCAAGTAGAGCGTGGTTTGCATATCATTTTAGAAGGTAATGGCAGCAGCCTGCAGGAAGGCGGGGCTGGATGGTCCAGCCACAATAGTGTTGTACGCCGGCCATC
This sequence comes from Sparus aurata, assembly GCF_900880675.1. Lineage (NCBI taxonomy): Eukaryota > Metazoa > Chordata > Actinopteri > Spariformes > Sparidae > Sparus > Sparus aurata. The sequence goes on from NC_044197.1 coordinate 35,330,606, forward strand.
TCTGGGCAACACAGAGTCCAACTACCTCGCGGACTTTTCTTCAAGCTCTCTCCTGATGTGCTCAAGTCTCTGTGTATCTGGTTCTGTCCCGGAGCTCCCGAGCTCCGGTCTCTATATGCTATGGAGTGTGGTAGTAGTACCGGGGCGCCGAGCAAAGAGCATTAGCCACGGTTTGCACAACAGTAGAACAGCCTGTTGTTAGGAGCTGGGGCTGCAGCGCTCTGGTGTGCTCCCCGAGCTCTGTGCCACCGCACCGCTACCGGAGACCAGAGCTCCCCTATAAACTCAGTTCATGTGAATAATATCACTATTCCTACAATCCCTCCTTTGAGTCGAAGCGAATAAACTCAACAAGTCAGTATGCGGGGAAAGTCAGCTGTGATTGTGCTACTGTGGTTCATAGTAAAGTACAACAGACGGCTGTAATCAAGTAACATATTTTCATAACTGACTGACTTTTCTCCAAGCACTCTCCTTTATTGTCCGGTCTCTGTATGCATGTACAGCGGTGCGGTGGCGGTGGTGCGGTGGCCCCGGCTCGGAGCAGCACAGCTGGGGCTAATGCTCGTTAGCTCCGTACTACTACCACACTCCATGCGCATATAGAGACCGGTAGCGGTGCGGTGGCACAGAGCTCGGAGAGCAGACGGAGCGCTGCTGTCGGCGCTGCAGCCCCAGCTCGGGACAACAGGCTGTTCTACTGTTGTGCTAACTGTGGCTAATGCTCCGTGCTCGGCGCCCCGGTACTACTACCACACTCCATACACATATAGAGACCGGAGCTCGGGAGCTCCGGGACAGAACCAGATACACAGAGACTTGGGCACATCAGGAGAGAGCTTGAAGAAAAGTCCGCAAGGTAGTTGGACTCTGTGTTGCCCAGAGACGGCCGGCGTACAACGCTATTGTGGCTGGACTGTCCAGCCCCGCCTCCCCGCAGGCTGCTGCCATTACCTTCTAAAATGATATGCAAACCACGCTCTACTTGCCCCTCCCCTCATGCCCCGCCCTCTCGACGCCAAAACCGTGACAGAAAGTTGAAACTGAAAATCAGTGACACTGAAAAAAAACTGACATTGTAAAAAAATCTGTCACTGAAAAAAAAGTGACTTGAAGAAAAAATCTGAAGATTGTCATTGAAAAATACAAAAAAATCCCAATAAAATAAAATTATAAGATTTTCGGATTTGAATTATTTGAATTATTTTCTTTTTTCAGTGCCAATACTTGTTTCAATGCCAATACAACTGTTTTCAATACAAATGTTTCAATGACAATGTTTCCTTTTTCAGTACTGGTTTTGTTTTCAATGCCAATTTTTTTTTTTGGATGCCAAATTTTAAAGTCACCATTCTGGCTCCATAGACACTGACCTGACTCCTCCAGATGCTGCCTCCCAACTACAGCCTTCACAGCCGTCAAAGACAGAAGCCATTCCACCGTCACCTGTAAGCCCATAGTTTATAAATTACACTGACCATGTCAACATTTAGGTTTTATACTAATACACTGATCTCTTTAAAGGGTCCTTCGTCAGCTCCCGCTGGTCAAAAAGGGACGTCGTCTGATGTGACTGAGGCAGCAGTAGCTGCTACTCCAAGTGAGGTAATACATGCAGCTTAATGGAGAAACAGCCTTAGAGTCAGAGCACTTACTGGTTACTAAATGAAGCTCTTGTCTTTGTTATTCAACCAGGTGACATAAGAGGGGTGGCACAAAATGTGGGAGTCCAGTCCCCATGGGCTCCCGAGGCAGACATCAGGTGGCTGAAAGAGGATGATGAGAGAGGGCTCTTTCAACCCCAGATGTCATTTGAGGACAACCACAGGAAAATCACGAAAAAAAGAAAGTCCTCAAAAGTGACCGAATGTGGTTTTATCCACCTGATATTTCCTGGAGTGGTGGTGGGAGGAGGTGTGCCCTCGGCAGACTCTTTTTTCACGGCCGCATGTTTTTTTGGAGACCAGTCGGTGTGTGGGGATACAGCCTCCGCTGTCCCAGGTCTGAGTGCCCAGCGCGTGCAAAGAAGGACACATTTCTGTTCCGCTGTGGCTATTCAAAGACTGTCAGGCAGATCTGCCACATGTCCGGCTGGTACTCGATGCTGACTGAGGTCCTGGCCTGTAATGCTTGCAGGAAAGCTGCACAGGAGTCAAAGGACCATTCCATTGGCCTCTTCCTGGTGTGGGATGCAGGCGTTTTAAACCAGCTCAGTCCAGCTCACAGAGCTGTGTTCCCTGCTGTTTTAACACTGAGGTGAGACTCTCAGTTATTTTACTGTAAATTGAATTCTACAAGATTGTATTAGAACATGTCATTCTTAATGATTGTGCTGTAATTTCAGACGTGGCGTGGACAAGCACGTGATCCGCCTGTTGAGGGACCGCACTCAGGGCAACACCATGGTATGGAGGCAGGTCCAGAAGAGCTACTGTGGGGAGTACCTGCACAGGAAAGACCTCTACACCATCCTCCTCAGCCAGCTCAACAAACCTGGTGGGATCACAAGTAAGTCAGACTGGAGTCGTCTTTTTGATTCAGTGTATAGGAACATGAATGCTGTCACATGTCCATCTGCCGGCCTTAATAAGGAAAACATAATACAACAGGAGTGCACACTGTAACAGGAATGTGGGAGCTTTCTAAGAAGACTTAGGGCTCTATCTTGCACTAAGCGCAATTGACTTTGTAAACTGGCGCTTATATAATTCCTATTTTGCATTCGATGCACATTGGAATTTTCCCTCCACAGATGCACGTCCTTAAATTAGGGAATGAATTTGCGAAAAGAGGAGGCGTGTTCCGGCGCAAACGTTCACTGGTGCTATTTTGCTGTTTCAGAAAACAGTTCCGCAACAGACCAGGAAAAACCTAGTCTAAAGTCAGTGGCGCTTATTCAGATGCTACTTTAAGGGCGCATGCTTGGCCGTAATGTAGCGTGTGCTCAACGTGCATACACTTTGCTTCTCTCATCTACAAGGAAGCAGTTCCCATTTTTGCAAACCATACAAAAAAAAGTTGAAAAGATTTAAACAGAAGAACTAATTCTTTTTCCCTCTGATAGGAATGCGACGCGCCCGCCGTAGCCATGAAGGTCCAGGATTGGCAATGCGCGATGTGCTCCTAGTGGAGCAGGTGGACGGAGATGGAGTTGGGGGAGGAGGAGGAAGGGGCACAACAGGAGCAGGTGGTGCGTTTGGAGACTTGAGGCGATGCGCCTGAGAGGCCGCAGCAACATCGCCACCCGGTCAAGACGGGCATTAATACCTTGCTGCATCCCGGACAGTGCGGTCCGGTCTGACAATGCTGCCACGGTGTGTACTGGTTCTGGATCCTCTGCACTTTGGTGTTTGCGCTGCTCCCTCCTCAGCTGGCCCTTGCGCACTGCTTGGCCCGTGTGCGCTGCTCCCGAGTCCAGGTGCGTTATCCTGGGGATTCCAACCGTAGAAACAATTGTGGCAATTTGGATGGATTTCTCCCATCCCCATACAAGGCCACTTCTCGCTCTTTTACGGCCCTGACGAGAACGTCGGTCTCCTCGGCTGTGAACCGCTCCTGGCGTGCACATGGCAAATACGCCATTATAATAGCAATCTGCCATGGAACAAGCGCACCTGCTTTTAAAGGGAATGTGAGATGACACTCTGATTGGTTTATTGCATGTTACGCCCAAACCACACCTATGAGTAATGTAGCTACTTCAGACCAACCCATTTTAGATTTGCGTCAGGTACAAGAGTCATTTATCCCGCCGGCATAATAGCAACAGTGCCTGGGATCCGCCCACAAAGCTACTTGCATTTTGCGTTTGATACTTGCGTTTCAGATCGTTAAGATAGAGCCCTTAGACTGAAAAAAATTATTTACACACTTACCTTTACTTACCTTACATTATTAATACTCACAGTAACCCTGCTGAATGTTGTAGCTAAGACATCATTTCCATCTGCCAGCCTTAATAATGAAACATAATACAACAGAAAGCTCCCTCATTCCTGTTACAGTGCACACTGTAACAGGAATGAGGGAGCTTTCTGTTTTATTATGTGGGAGGGAGGGAGGGAGGGAGGGAGCTTTCTAAGAAGACTTAAACTGAAACAAAGAAAATACAAAAAATACTTATTTACACACTTACCTTTACATACCTTACATTATTAATACTTACCGTAATCCTGGTGAATATTGCTGGTAACACTGAGCCAGTCAGATTCTTCTACCCCTGATGGAGAGAATTAAAACCGTCAGTAGCGCAAATAGAGATCCTACAGTCTAATGTTTAAGTTCATTGTGTGTCTGTGTCTGCATTCCTTTCTGTTTCCAGGGATTCTCAAACATCAGTTTCAGCGACCACCACCAAAGCGGGTGCTGCCTTCACCAAGGCTGCTGAGGAAAACCTTCCTGATTGCTGAGACAGAGAATATTGAGGACTACCGTACGCAGATCATGTCCACATTTGGGAAAGTCCTCAAATACGACTCCACCGAGAAGGTAATTTTGATGCAGTCTGTCAAACAGGAACATTTAATTGGAAAAACAGTCATTAAGTCAATTTGAATTAAGTATTGATTATGTTTAAGTGATCATTTGCAAAGGTCTCAACCGCCTCAACCAGAGGTGCCAGGACTTGTTTGGCGAGGTTGACGAGGTGGACGAGCGAATTGGTTTGGAGTATCTGTTCTCTCAGTCGTCAGAACCGTTCAGCGCTCCGAACCACTACGCTCAGACCAGAGAGACCCTTCAAGCAGCGGAGGATGAAGATGATGAGGTGGTTGCTGATGAGCTGTATGCTGACACAGAAGGATCCCTGGAGAATGATGTGGGCTACAACTCTGACATTGAGAGCGACAATCTGACTCTGCTGAAGAAGGGTCTGCATCTCACTGATCTGGTTGTGGCTCCTGAGCTTGATCCCTGCATGGAGGATGTGTGTGGTTCAAGTCATCTACCCGGGTGCCAGCACGTGGAGGAGCTGAGTGCTGTGCTAGTCGAGATTGCCTTGGAGGAGGGAAAGCTTGCGCTCGATGAAGCCACGAGACGGAGAGTCATCAGCTGCTGGAACAAGCTCGATCTCCATGATCGCAGCATCCAGCAGTTGAACAGCCTGTACTTAGCGCGCTGGGGTAACGCTCTGTTCGGCCGCAGGAAAGGTGATTCGGATGAGTCATCACTGGTGCAAAAGCTGAAGTTCAGCAAGCGTTACTTGGCCACCCACCTGCTGGACTCAAGGAAGAACCGCCTGATGTACTGCATCATTAAGCAGCTGTGGCTTCATCCCGACTGTGGTGGAAAGGATCGAGGCTCGCCACAAAAGCATCGGATCACAAAAATTTACCAGTGCGTGCAGCAGAGGGTGACGGTCGACTACCCGGAGCTCAGCAAACTCGGGATTCCTATCCTGAAGGTGAACTCGAAGTGTGTTGCTGAGTTCATCAGGAGACAGGAAGCCTTGTCAGCCAAAAATGTCACTGATTAAGGTTTGTCACCAGAGTGTTGCCAGCACTAGTCAACCCCCAGAGGCAGACCTGCCAGATGAGAGACCCCATTCTGCTCGACCACAAGTGCAGTATCTGGTCACACCATCTTTGACGGGGACCAGGAAACTGAAGCAGAGACTGGATCATTTCTCACTCCCCGCTCAGCCGTCGCTCACACCGATCCTCGTCGCCGCAGCTGCACCCCCCACTCAGCCGCCACTTGCACCGATCCTCATGACAGCAGCAGGACTACAGCCCACCTTCACTCTCATGCAGCCCCCGGCAACATCCTCGATATTAATTGCAGCTGCTCCCAAGCCGCAGGTATCTGCAAGATCAAGTTTTTATAAGACAAAAAAAGGAGAGCGCACTGGCACTGTACGTCAGAGGAGGGCTGGGCGATATATCGATATAAAACTTATATCGATATATTTTTGAAATGTGATATGGAATTAGACCATATCGCATACATCGATATAGTTCAAATATGCGCTGTGATCCTTGCTCCGGGCAAACCGCTGACCCGGAGCTCTCTGCACTGCTCCCCCCGCCCCTCCTCCTTCATGCACAGAGAGGGGAGGGGCTGGAACCGACACTCCGGCACTCTTCAACAAACACTTTGATGGCCGCTGTTGCCCCACACTTTGGCCGTGAAAAAATATCATCGTACGGCCACCGGTCAGTGTAACGGGCTTGCCCTGAATTACAGCCACCTGAGTGCACAGTAGTCACTCACAGTAACTTCAGTGAGTCCGCGGTTCGCGCAGGTGGGTTCTCATCATCACGATGATCTCACGTGAAAGCCTCTCAAACAGCAGCAGCGTCTCAAAACAGAAGAGCGAAACTTACAGCACAGCGAGCGAGCGCAGCCGGTTTTGACATGATACGTAACTGACTTATGTGGTAGGATATGGAAATATATTCACAGATTCGAACTTCCCGGATCAATAACTCATAAGTGAAACCTTGTTAAAACACAACTGACGGCTCTTTCCTACCGTAGTACGGTAGACAACGAGCTACAACCGTATGTTAATCAAAACGAGCGGCTGGACATTAACTCTGGTCTGTATGGTCAGCCAGCTGTGAGACGAGGGCGCAGGGACCGTCTACAAAGTGCAACACTGAAAAGAGAAACTACAAAAAATATTCAATAACTTCACTGTTATTCAGAGTGTAGTGCCACCAAAATCATTCCACACATCAGTGGTCTCCTGCTGGTTATTCTACAATTTTTTTGTTTGGAAAAAATGTGCTTTGCCATAATTTGGGGGAATTTCTATTTGGAGAAATATTCAACACACACTAATATTCAGTAAGGTGTCACAAAACTCACCTCACTCTAACCGTACTTAAAAAAACAGTTTTGTAATGTAACATTAACTTGATATTGGTATTTAAAAAATGTTTTAATACATAATCCATGTCTTATTATAAATTAGGATGTTATGGTATCAGTCTGAAAGGTAAATCAACAAATTTTACTCAGTGGCCTTTGTGCCCCTGACAAAAAAAAAAAAGTGAAGGCCAAATGGACTTGCCCCTAAAATGACGAAATTCCCATATTTGGGTCATATTTGGCTTTGATTTTGACTGAACATTTGCTCTCACTTTGCATAAAAATATCGGGATATATATCGTATATCGATATTCAGCCTAAATATCGGGATATGACTATTAGTCCATATCGCCCAGCCCTACGTCAGAGTACCGTGAGACTTTACACCTGTGTACTGTGTGGCCAATCCACTCAGGGACACATAAAATACGGGAAAAAGAATTACTGTGAAAAATCACAATCATCCACTTTAAAAGAACTTGCCAGCCAGACTTTTGAAACATTCACAGACTTCCAGAAAGCAGTGGATGAGGCTTTGGGCCCTCAGTCACAGAGGCCATCAGGGCCATGAAGCTGTCTGAGCAGAAACTGACTCCCGGTCGAAGGGAACAGATCCTGCATGTGTTCACGGCCTCCTCTTACAGTCGTGGCCTTGACGTGACTCGCTGAACTCATGAGCCAGCACTGTAAAGAGCAACACATCCCAAAGCTGCAGGGGCAGGAGATACAGGAGATCAACATTTGCCATCCAGCTGCTGTCAGACACTGATGGGTGGACACAGTGGAGAGAGACATGCAGCTAGTGAGAGAGTGCTGTAAGACTGACTGGATTTTATCCATCCTAAATCAAGTGAATCCTTGACTTTTTTTTTGGATTACTCATCCAAACTGATCGATGTAAAGGAGTCTACTACTGCATCATTAATCTGGATGAGAAATTCACTCATGGATTTATTATCTTTTGTGGGATTGTAAACACCCAAGGTTTAGGCCTTGTAGGCCTGATTCCCGGCCTAGGGGTTCAGTGGATCTGGCTTTGCCATGCCACCTAAAGGAAATTCCCACTCCAACTCAGAGGAGGCCATCTCTATGGCTCAGGTGCGTGAACTACTGGAGCAACAAAAGGAATTTTTAAGACTCTTTTAGAGCAACAGGCGAATAACTTCAAATCCTGTGTTGAAATCCTTGTTGATTCCTCAAAAAAAAGAGTTGGAGAGCTCCGGAGAGAAGTCACTGATCTCAGAGCTAGTCTGGAATTCACTCAGAAAGAATTTCAAGATTTTAAAAACTCTAGCAAGCTGTGGGTTGATTCCTGCAAAGAGACCAAGAGCGATATGGAAACAATCTGTAAAACCCTTATCACAATCAATGACAAAATCGACGACATGGAGGGCCAGTCTCGAAGAAACAATATCATTATTTATGGTATTGGTGAATCAGCGAGTGAAAAATGGTCTGATTGTGAGGAAAAGGTGAAGAAGCTGCTGTCGGAGAAGCTACAAATCGACCACCGCAGAATTGAGCTGGAACGGGCCCATAGGACTGGAAAGCCACCTTCATCTTTGCCCTCAACCAGGCCCAGAGCTATCATCGCTAAGTTTATGCGGTATAAGGACAAACTGGAGGTCCTCAGCAAAGCCAAAGCCGTGAAAGGTACCAACATCTTCATTAATGAGGATTTTCCTGAGGCTGTACGACAGAAGAGGAAAGAACTTCTTCCAGCCATGAGGACAGCGCGGGCAGAAGGAAAGATTGCGTATCTCCGGTATGATAAACTCATCGTGCACCCACCATTTCAGAAACCTGAGCTGACCCCTAAACATGCAACAAATGACTCTGAGCACTGACTATGTGACATCACATGAACACTCATAGCACTCATGCTCTCACACTCAAATTCACTCACACACTTTCACACACATTCTGATATACAGACAGTATCACTTGCTGGTATTAATTGCAATGCCAGTAGCTCCACCCATGAGACCAGTCCTGGACACTTAGCTTTCAACGCTTTGGAGGAGAATGAAGACGGAACTGACTTTCTGTATGATGGTTGTTTTGACCCTGATCAAAATATTTTTCGTCCATTGAAGGTAGAATAAAAAAAAAGTATGTCTTACAGTGAAATTCAGTTTAATTTATTGTGTGATAGCCTGCCAGCAATGACATTTTCAACTTTTCATATGAATATCCATAGCTTGCCAAAGAAGTATGATCTCCTAACTCACCACTTATCCTGTCTGAAGCATGAATTTACGGTCATTGCCCTCTCTGAGACTTGGCTCTCAAATGATGTAGAATCTCTATATGACCTGCCAAATTATACTGCAGTCCACTATAATAGGGAGAGCAGGAGAAGTGGTGGTGTCTCCCTGTTTGTGCATAGAGACAGCCACTTCAGTAAGAGAGACGACCTTAAGCTCAAAACAGGAAACAAGGATATTGAGTCCATATTTATTGAAATAACTCTGTCCAGAAGTGACAAGAAAATAATAATTGGATGTGTCTATCGCCCACCAGATGCAGACATTGCTCATTTCAATGACAGTATGACCCATACATTGGAATTAATAAATAAAGAAGGTAAAATGGCATATATCCTTGGTGATTATAATATAGATCTCCTCAAATGTGTTACAAACTCATTAACTCTGGATTTCCTGAATAATTTATACTCCAACTATTTTTTTCCTATTATCACCGAACCCGCTAGAGTGACAGATAAATCTGCTACATTGATAGACAACATCCTGACCAACTCAGGAGATAAAGTGTTCAGTTCGGGTACACTCTGTGTAGACATCTCAGACCATTTCCCTGTCTTTCAACTCTCCCTTGTAGAAGGAAAAAAGAAAAAACAATTTTCTGATAAAGTTACTTACAGGAAATTTAATGGAAAAAATATAACTTCATTTAAAAAACTAATTGATGCTCTATCGTGGGAGAATGTGTATACCCAAACTGATGTAAACTGTGCATACAAAACCTTTATCGAACCTTTTAATTCTATTTTATTCTATTCTATTCTATTATATATTTTCCATTAATTACAGCAAAGAAAGCAGGAAAACAATACCTGTCTAAGCCTTGGTTTACTAGTGGGATTCAAAAGTCTTCAAGGAAAAAAACCGTCTCTATAAGAAATTTGTGCTAAACCCCACCCCCCTGAACCAAATGACTAACAAGGTATATAAAAATAAATTTAATCATATTATTAGAGCAGCAAAGAAAAAATATTATAGTGAGAAATTTAAAGAATCTTCTAGTAACATTAAAGAAACATGGGCAACTATCAAACAGCTTTTGAATAAGGAAAATACATTATTTGAACCACCAAGTCACTTTGTTGAAGCAGGGAAAATGATCACCAATCCTTACGAGATTGCATGTGGGTTTAATGATTTTTTTGTGAATGTGGGCCCCACAATTGGAGGGAAAATTCCTACCCCAAGTGGAAGCCCCCCTTGACTCCCCCTTCACACAGGGGGCCAGAGGTGGTCATCCAAGCCGACAGGCGCGAGGAAAAGGGGCAGACGCGGTGGTATTCGCCAGCGCCTCAAAAGACTAGGACACCGCCGTATTCCCCTGCCAACCATCATGCTTGCCAATGTCCAATCCCTCCGCAATAAGGTGGATGAGCTCCAAGCTAATGTCAAGTTTCTGGAGGAGTATAGAAGTGCTTGCCTCCTCGGGATTACAGAAACCTGGCTCAAGGATTACGATTCACAGTCCGACTTGAGGATTGACGGCTTTGGAGAGCCCTTTCGCTTGGATAGAGACCCCACAGTGACGGGCAAGTCACTTGGGGGTGGCCTGGCTCTCTATGTCAATCGGAACTGGTGTAGAAACGTGATGGTCAGGGAGAGTCTTTGTGCCCCGGACATTGAACTCCTCTCTGTTTCGCTTAGGTCCTTTTATTTACCAAGGGAATTCACTCAGTTATTTGTCACACTGGTATATATTCACCCCAAAGCTAATATGGATAATGCTGTTTGGGCTATCACTCGCACAGTGCTACAGCTACAAGCTATATCGCCAGACGCTCCTAGCTTTATTATGGGTGATTTTAATAACTGTAAACCAGGGAAACACCTGGGGAACTTTTACCAGTATGTGACATGTGCGACTAGACTTACTAAGTGCCTGGATCTGTGTTATGGTTCCATAAAAGGGGCTTATAAGTCCCTCCGGAGAGCTTCACTGGGTGCGTCAGACCATAACACTGTTTATTTGGTCCCGTCCTACAAACCAGTCCTGAAGAGACACAAACCGGAACGAAGATTAGTTCCGGTCTGGACGGAGGAGTCTATCGGACATCTCCAGGATTGTTACGATTGCACGGACTGGGATTACAGAGACGGTCTCTGACTATGTTAAATTTTGTGAGGAGTTATGTATCCATAAAAAATCAATCTCCATTTTTCCTAACAATAAGCCATGGGTCTCAAAATCAGTCAAAAACGCTATTCATAAAAGAAACATCAGTTTTAATACAGGTGATATGGATACATATAATGAGCTACAGAAGCAGTTCAGGAAAGAAATAAAACTTACCAAGCAGCAATATAAGGACAGGGTGGAAAACCTGTTCAGCACTGGCAGCGCACGCCCTGCATGGGAGGGGGTGAAATTTTTGCTGGGGACGCAGCCCCATAAGAATAACATCTCCTTAGATGAGAAGTCTGATTACGACCTCGCAAATGAACTAAATATTTATTCAAACCGTTTTAATGTCCATGATTTTAGCCATGAACTTTCTGTGTTTAAGGGCGCTGCGTTAGAGCCGAACAGCACAGTGGCGGTGCATGTCAATAAGAAGAGGGTACAGAGAGTGTTCCGGAGGGTAAAGGAGAGGAAAAGCCTGGGTCCTGATGGGATTGGAGGTCGGGTCTTGAGGAACTGCGCCGAACAGCTGGCAGACATCTTCAGCTTTATCTTCTCCTGGTCACTCCGGGCTCACAGTGTCCCCCGCCTGTGGAAGGACTCAATTATTGTCCCTGTGCCCAAAAATAAATGCACAAAGACCCTAAATGACTTTAGACCCGTGGCTCTTACCTCCCTGGTAATGAAGTCTTTTGAGAGGATCGTGAAAGATGAGCTCATGAACACTGTTCAGGCAAACTTGGACCCTCTCCAGTTTGCGTATCAGGCGGGGAGGGGGGTTGATGATGCAATAATCACTCTTCTTAATATGATTGTGTCGCACTTAGAAGGGGCCAATAGCTTTGTTCGTCTGCTTTTTATTGATTTTACATCTGCTTTTAACTGTATCCAGCCCCATATTTTAGCCGAGCATTTCTCAAATTATAATATCGACAAGGGTCTCATTTACTGGCTGTTGGACTTTTTAACTGTAAGATCACAGCGGGTCAGAGCCAATGGTGTCCTGTCAGATGTTCTCTTCTCCTCCACCGGCTCTCCTCAGGGGTGCGTTCTCTCGCCTCTTTTATTTGTTTTATATACCAATGCATGCCGGAGCTTACACGAGAAACGCCACATTGTAAAGTTCGCTGATGATTCAGTGATCGTGTCCCTCCTCAGCCATGATGACCCGGTGCCTGGTCCCGTAGTGGAGGATTTTATCCGGTGGTGTAAGTTTGTCCTTCCTCACCATCAATGTCTCAAAGACTAAGGAAATGACGATTGATTTCAGGAAGACCCGCCCAGCCACCGTTCCCCTGTCCATCAATGACCAAGCTGTAGAGTCTGTCCAGCAGTATAAATATCTGGGGACAGTAATTGATGACAGGCTGTCCTTTGAGCATCAGGTCGATGCTGCGTGCAAAAAAGCCAATCAGCGCATGTACTTTCTTTGGAAGCTCAGGAACATAAACATTGACTCCAAGTTCATGGAAATGTTTTATTCTTGTTTTATTGAATCTGTCCTGACATTTGCTTTTATCTGCTGTTTTGGGTCAATTAACCTTAAAAACCGCAACAGACTTCAGGGCATTGTTAGAGTGTGCAGTAAAATTATCGGTACTCCACTCACAGACATTACCGTCTTGTACAAAACCAGGGCCCTGAACAAAGCGAGACTTGTCCTGTCTGACCCGAGCCATCCCTTAGCACCTGAATTTAAACTGCTTCCATCAAGATGCAGATTTAATGTGCCCAGATGCAGGACTGACAGATTTAAAAAATCCTGGGTTCCAATGGCTATTGGCCTTCTTAACAATTAATAGCACTGTGGTCACTTTAACTCCTTGTTTTATCCAGTTTTTATCCAGTGAGGCACTGTTGCACTTTGTTTGTTTGTTTGTTAAATTGATGTTAATTGTTGTCCCGTGTCGTTGTCCCATGTCACCAATGTTGTTGTGTATTCGATCGTCACTTTTTTATTGTGTATTGTTGTTTTTTTGCTGCTGGCTGCACCGCAAATTGCCCTCCGGGGACAATAATGATCTCTTGACTTGACTTGACTTGACTTGAAGTACTTAAAATAATAGATCAACTCAAACCTTCATTAGCAGGTCATGATGACATCAGAGCAAATCTTGTTAAAGAGGTAAAATTCTCCATTATCAAACCACTAACTTATATCTTTTCACTTTCATTAGAAATTGGCATTGTCCCAAATGACCTAAAAATAGCCAAAGTTATTCCTATTTATAAAGCTGATGATCAAAGTATTTTTTCTAATTATTGTCCAATCTCAATATTGCCATGTTTTTCAAAGATCCTTGAAAAACTTGTATACAGAAGAACTCTTCAGCACATGAATTCAAACAATATTTTGTATAACCATCAATATGGCTTCCGAAAGAGTCATTCAACATACATGGCTTTACTACATCTCACCGACCAAATCTACTCTGCACTAGACAACAACGAGTTTGCACTAAGCATTTTCCTTGATCTGTCTAAAGCGTTTGATACGGTGAACCATGAGGTCCTTTTGTCAAAACTGTCTAGATATGGGTTTCAAGCTGATGTGTACAAGTGGTTCAAGAGCTATGTTGTCAATAGAAGTCAATTTGTTTATTTCAGTAACTGTATGTCCAACAAAAATGTTATGACCTGTGGTGTGGCACAAGGTTCAGTTCTTGGTCCTTTATTATTTTTGATTTATGTAAATGATCTTGCAGTTGTATCTAGTTCTATATCACCTACTTTATTTGCAGACGACACAAATCTTTTTTTTTCCCATAAGCACTTTAAAACCCTAATTTCTGAAGCTAACTCTGGACTTTTAGCTCATTCAAAATGGTTTCAACTAAATAAATTGTCGCTAAACATAAAGAAATCTAATTATGTAATTTTTGCTGGCAAGAAGAAATTTGATAATGCCAAAGTTTATATTGAAGGAAATGAAATCCAGAGAGTTTATTCCACTCGCTTCTTGGGGGTAATAGTCGATGAGAAATGCTTGTGGAAAGAACATATTGATTATGTGTCAAAAAAAATGTCTAAATCTGTGGGAATTATCAGGAAAGTTCATAAATACCTTAACAGGTCTGGTTTGTTTACATTATATTATAGTCTTGTATATCCATACCTATCTTATTGTAATATTGTTTGGGCATGTACTTCTCCTACATCCTTACATAAACTCCATTTAATTTAGAAACGTTTTGTCAGAATAGCCAGTTCAGAGTACACAGCCACATCTGCCCTTTTATTTTCCAAACCAAAGATATTGTCCATTTACAACATTAACACTGTGGAAACATGTATTTTTGTCTTCAAGGTCCAGTATCTGGGACACACACTTCCATATCATTTCCAACAATATTTTCAAAATAACTCAAACATTCACTCCAGAACAACTCGGCAATCAATGCTGCTTGCATATTCCACTCTGTTGTACCACTAGAGCACAGTTTTCCATCAAATATAAAGGTGTAACTTTATGGAACAAGTATATTCACCTGACAGACAGCTCACCCTCCCTACCCGTCTATAAAAGGAAATTAAAAGACCATATGTACTCTATAGGATTGTCTTAATACTCTGTTCTTGTTGTTTTTTGTTTGTTTGTTTTTCTTTTTCTTTTTTGTTGTTGTTTTTTTTCAATAGTTGCCATTGTAATTTATCTCTTGATTCTCTTTAAATTTATCTCTTGATTCATTGTTCAATTACTAATTTTGGTTATTGTGTTTTAATCTTGTTTTTTTTCTCTCATTAATTCATTTGTTATCTTATTTTGATAAGATACATTTAATTTTACTTATTTATTTTAATGGTGAGGTTCTCAATAAGCCCTCCCAGGGTTTCAAACCTCTCCAGCACTGATTAATTGTAGTTTATCATATATTATCTATTGTATATATATATTTTTTTCCTTTATGTGATATACTCTTTGTTTGTAATGTTTTAGTAAAGTGCAAACAATAAAACATAAACAAAACATAAAACATTCCTAACTGTAAATATTTTCATACACACATGCACTTTGCACCTGTTTTTTTAATGTGTTTGTTTTTATTGCAGCTGGGTTTTTATTGTGGCTGTGTTTTATTGTTTTGTTCTATTGTGGTTGCTGGTGTCTCTGCACAGTGTTGTAAAAAGTACCTTGAACTCATGCTTGAATAAACGTAATCGCGCTCAAATTAACTTTTTACAAGTAAAAGTCTTTCAGTATCTGATATTAAATGTACAAAGTTATAGCAGTGATTTTCTGGCTTTAAATGTACTCGAATATTAAAAGTAAGTAACAACTGTTTGTAAGTAAAAAAAAGTAAGTATCTGCCTGGCCGATTGTCTCCTCTGATTTAATGTACTTGGTAACATTCCATCAGTCTCTGACCCATTACAGTTTGACCCAAAGCTGATGTAAATATGTTTTCATGAAGGTTGACCTTTTTTTATGCTGCTACTGTAACTGTAGTGATAGAAACCTCCCACTACCACCAATGTGCACCTGACATTATGTTTGTGGTGTGATTTTGTTTCTCTTTTTAATCTTTCCTTTTACCAGTTTTGATATTGGATTAATCTTTGTTGAATTAAAGGGGGCTGTTGGGCCTTGGCGGAGGTGTACACTCTACTATGTGCCATTGTTATTATATGTCTACATATATATGGGGGTTATATTATTTGAATTTGTTCACAGGAGTTCCCTTTACACTTTCCAGTGTACTAGTGTGACTTACTGATGTTATTGTATATATTGTTATGTAATCATATATAATATATGTACATTATGTAATAATTTATTATATAAATAACTTCAGCAATGAAGAACCCCTGTTTCATTAGATTCCTTGTTTATTAAATTTGTGAATACAACTTTACATTTCTCTCTTCATTGTCATACAAGTACACAAAGACAAATCATAAACACGAAAACAAAATAAATCAGTCCATTGCTTCAGCCACACTACAGATTTAAAGATCATCGATACTGATCAATATGTATTCTGTGTCAGCCTGACACTTGACAGAATGAGTGACATGAATGAAATGTTTTAGTTGACTTTTATACCACAGCACAATGAAATTTCTCATTTCTTTTTTCCGTAATAGCAGCAGTATTATAATAATAATAATGACTAAAACATTTGCAACAGTAAGTTAGTAACACATTTACAAACAGAGGTAGAGTACAGGTGATAGCTGAACTCTGGTGCAGCTACTGCTACACCTGCGGGTAAAACAACCATGTCAATTCAAATCACAAATTGTGTTCATCTCTCCATACCACTTCCTCCTCTCTCCCTTAAACACAACCTCCCAGCAGTTCACATGTCAGGCTGACATCAGAGGGGAGGATGCCATCATTTACCTGTTTCACAGAGCTTGCAGACCCCTGGAGAAGCCTCTATCAGGATAAACATGTGCATCCTCACTCATAGCTCCTCCAGCAAGTACCTACACAAGTATTCTCGATAAAATAGGCTGCATTTTATTGAGATGCATTTTAATAGAACAACAAATAGCTGATTTAAATACAAAAAATCATAAATATTGAATGCATACAGATGATGTCAACAGTCTAATATTTAATTTTATAGGGTGTGAACACAGAGCCGGCCCTGGGCATAGGCAGTATAGGCAAATGCTAGGTGTGCCGTCATCCGCGGGGGGCGCCGAAAACGGCAAGGAGAAAAAAAATAATAATACAAATTTAAAAATATATATATATTTTATCAGTGCCATTACTGTAGTATTCTGAGTATATCGGTTGTAATCACTGTGCATTGTGATGACGTAAGCAAGATGCGCCAGGTGTGTGAGAGTAGGAATACGGGCAATAAAGATGGAGGCAGACAACGCCCCAGTGAGACCAACCGGACTCGTTCTGTTTATTTAGACAACTGACTGTCAGTAACACAGAAATAATACATGGTGTCAGATAATAACTGTGCACATCGACCTGCTGACGGAAGATGGAGAACACAGGTGTCCCCACGCCACGAATGGACTGGGATTCGTCTAACCTTCCCGATACCTGGAGAAAGTTTAGCCAGCATGTTGAGCTAATGTTCTCCGGTCCCCTACACGCTAAAGAGGGTGTAGAGAAGTGCAGCTACTTGCTACTTTGGATCGGCGAGAAGGGCCGCGACGTATTTAACACATGGACTCTTACACCGGATGAAAGGAAACTGCTGAAGACGTACTACGACAGGTTTGAAGCCTATGTGACGCCAAAAGCAAACCCCATTTTTGCACGTTATAAGTTTCACGAGAAGAAACAAGGGGAAAATGAGAGTTTTGACCAGTTCGTAACTGAGCTAAGGCTACTGGTGAAAGACTGCAATTACCCCAGTAGCGATGAGATGATTAGGGACCGCATTGTCTTTGCCATAAACTCACCAAGAGTGCGTGAAAAGCTACTTTGCCACGGTCCAGACCTCACGCTGGAGAAAGCTATCGACATTGCTCGTTCACACGAGCTGTCGCAGCAGCAGCTAAAGACAATGATTAGTCCTGTTGCTAACGCGGCTAATCCGTCCGTCCATGCAGTTATCAGGAGGACAGCCAAGACGGAGCAAGCACGCCATGGACGAAAAACGACCATCGGGACAGACGGTGATAATACCGTCAGGAGCAGAGAGTGTGGTGCATGCGGGCGAGAGCACAGCCGCACAGAGGACTGTCCGGCAAAAGGACGTCAGTGCAACAAATGCAAGAAATTTAACCATTTTGCTAAGGTTTGTAGGACACAAGCACCACAGAGGCAGGGAAAATTTAAGCCCAAGAAAGTGCATGCTGTCTCAGACTGCACAGAGCAGACATCACCTGAGCTATACTTTGACACTATAACGAAACTACATGCAAACACAGCCAGAGAATAGGCATTTGCATAAGTAGAGTTGGGCAAAGCGAGCCACAAATTAATGTTCAAAGCTGACACAGGTGCCCAAGCTAACGTAATACCAGTAGACACGTTCTACGAAACATTTGGAAATGTAAGGCTAGGCCCACCTAACAGTTACATCTCAGGATATGGAGGACAGAAGCTGAAAGTTAAAGGAGCTTGTAAGCTAACATGTAAATACAAAAATGAAACCGCCATGTTAGATTTTGACATAGTGCAAGTTAAGAATGCCCCCCCTGTTTTGGGTCTGAGAGCGTGTCTAGACCTAAACATAGTTATACTGGTACACACAGTTGAAGTAGAGCCAGGAACACACACAAGCATCACAGCAGAGTTTGCCGATGTGTTCAAGGGCATTGGACTATTTCCTGGAGAATGTGTCCTTCACCTCAAGCCTTCAGCTACACCAGTAGTGTGCCCGCCTTGCCGCATCCCATACGCTCTCCGCAGCAGACTCAAGGATGAACTGGACGAAATGGAGAAAATGGAGATTATTCGAAAAGTGACAGAGCCGACTGAGTGGGTAAACGCTTTAGTGGCAGTTGAAAAGCCTAAAACTGGAAGGCTTAGGGTGTGTCTTGACCCTCGCCCCCTAAATAAAGCCATACAGAGACCACACTATCCACTCCCCACTCTAGATGACATCACACCGAAACTAGCTGGAGCACAATATTTCAGCGTGCTAGATGCCAGATCCGGCTACTGGACAATCAAGCTAAGCCATGAATCATCCATGCTGACCACCTTCAACACCATCTACGGCAGATACAGGTTCATGCGACTCCCATTTGGAATAATTTCTGCACAGGATGAATTTCAGAGAAGGGTGGATGAGGCTTACGAAGGGCTTCAGGGCGTCGCAGCCATAGTGGACGACATCCTGGTGTATGGCAACACCAAGGAGGAGCGCGACGAAAACCTGCGTGCCATGTTGGAGAGGACTAGAGAGAGAGGGATAAAGCTCAACGAGGAAAAGAGCATCATATGTGTGACTGAGGTGAGCTATTTTGGTCACAGACTGACACGAGAAGGCATCCGGCCTGATCCTAACAAAGTCAAGGCGATCAGAGAAATGGCTTCCCCACGCAGCAAAGCAGAGCTGGAGACTATGCTGGGCATGGTCACCTACCTCTCTAGGTTTGCCCCCAGACTCTCCGAGGCAACGGCATCCCTCAGACAGTTATTGAAAACAATGAGTTTGTGTGGGACTCAAATCATGACATTGCTCTTCAACAAGTGAAAGACCTGCTGACACAGGAACCTGGCCCTGTACTCGCATACTTCGACCACACAAAGGATGTTAAGCTGCAAGTCGACGCATCCAAATGTGGATTAGGAGCCGTGCTACTCCAAGAAGAGAAACCAGTCGCATACGCATCCAAAGCTCTAACTGAGACTGAAGAAAACTATGCTCAGATAGAAAAAGAGCTGTATGCAGTGGTGTTTGGATGCAAACGATTTCATCTGTACCTATATGGTCGACAGGTGGTTGTCGAGTCAGACCACAAACCGCTGGAGTCAATCATGCGAAAACCTCTGGCAGCAGCTCCCCCGCGACTGCAACGAATGATACTGCAACTACAGCGGTACGACATCACCATCACACATAAGCCTGATAAACAAATACCAGTTGCGGACACACTTTCCAGAAAACCCATCGAGTGCAGTGAGAGCTCACTGAGTGAAAGTATGGACTGGCAAATACACACTGTGGTCAGGAATGCACCTGTAAGTAACAACAAACTGGCAGAGATCAGAGCCGCCACAGTGCAAGACGAACAGCTCTCAATGTTGAGGCGGATCATCACTTCAGGGTGGCCTGAGTCGCGCAAGAAATGTCCACCTGCAATTTTTGCGTACTGGAATCACAGGGACGAGATATCAGAGGCGAACGGCATTCTGCTAAAAGGAGAAAAAATCATCGTGCCCCACTCACTCAGAGCGGAAATGCTTTCACGCATTCACACAGGACACTTGGGGATCGAAAAGTGCAAGCAGCGAGCAAGAGACGTACTCTTCTGGCCTGGAATGGGAAAACAAATAGAGGCGTTGGTAGAATCCTGCAACATCTGCCTGGAGTGACGCAACTCTGTCCAAAAGGAGCCGATGATATCACACCCTATTCCGGAGCGACCTTGGCAAGTGATCGCCACAGATCTGTTCATGTGGAACAACACAGACTACATCGTTGCTGCCGACTACTACAGCAGATATTTTGAGGTAGAAAAAATCACCAGCCTCACATCCAACACGGTGATCCAAAAACTCAAGGCCATGTTTGCCAGGTTTGGAGTACCACAGACACTAATCAGCGACAATGGACCCTGCTATAGCTCACAGGAGTTCAAGGACTTTGCTCGTGCATGGGACTTTGAGCATATCACAAGTAGTACCCACTGTACCCACAGAGCAATGGGTTAGCTGAAAGGACTGTTCAAACAGCTAAAGCCATTATGGATAAAGCACACGTGCAGAGGACAGACCCCTACCTGAGTCTATTGGAATATAGAAACACCCCGGTCGATGGACTGAAATCGCCAGCGCAGCTGTTGATGAGCAGGCGTCTGCGTTCAATCCTCCCAACCACTGACAAACAACTCGAACCAGAGGTTGTCTGTCGCAGCACAGTTTGCAGCAGGAGGGAAATCTGTCAGGAACGGCAGAAACTATACTACAAGACTGCAAGGACACGGCCTTCCCTGCCAGCAGGAGCCACGATCCGTTTCCAGCTGCCAAGTGGAAAGTGGGAGCCTGCAACAGTCATAGATTCAGCAGGAACCCCGAGATCCTACAGCAACCTCACAGATGAAGGCCACGTGCTCAGACGCAACAAACGTCACCTCATACGGTCTGAGAGCAGCACTGATCGAGAAGCGCCGACTCGTGACCCTGATCCTGAGAATGCTGAGCCAATGACTATACAGCAGGGCACCGAGGGTCTATCAGGCCTCAAAGAACCCCTGAACGTTACAACCACTAGATCAGGTCGCACAGTGAAACCAAGAGACAGACTGAACCTGGAAAAAAAAAAAAAAAAAATTTGAAATGCGTAAGTGTATCATGTTTTGATGTTGAGAGTGTTCAGTTTGATGATACAGCTAAGGAATGACAGAGTTAACAGTGCAAATATGATGTGTTATTGCTAATGTTTACAGCAATGTGAAAAAAAAAGAAAACTTTGAACTTAATACTGGTACGTTCTGTTTCAGTTATATCCTGCCTATACACATTGGGAGGAGTGATTTCCTCAAAGTAATTGTACTAAGTTGAAGCGGTTGAATAATATTGTTATAATGTTGTTGGTCGCTAAAGCTGCGTGCATCCACCGTAATTTTATTTTAAAAGAAAGGGGATGTAGTATTCTGAGTATATCGGTTGTAATCACTGTGCATTGTGATGACGTAAGCAAGATGCGCCAGGTGTGTGAGAGTAGGAATACGGGCAATAAAGATGGAGGCAGACAACGCCCCAGTGAGACCAACCGGACTCGTTCTGTTTATTTAGACAACTGACTGTCAGTAACACAGAAATAATACAATTACTGCCATTATTTAGAAATATTATATAAGCCCACAGCAATATAACGTCATGGCAAGGACTATTAAATGAGAGGAGAGGCCTTTTTTCTGGGTTCTGGCTCGGTGCAGTGTACCTATCCTCTGTGAGGGGGGCGGGTCGAGAGGCGAGCTGCCTGAATCTGACCGGACCGAGACCTCAAGACCAAGAGAGAGATTTACTGATGCTGTAGCGCAGTGGTTCTCAACCGGTGGGGCCCGCCCCCTCCCGGGGGGGCGCGAGTAGGCTACAGGATGGGAGGAAAAAAAAAAATCATGAAAATTCCCCCCATGTCTAAATGCAAGTGGTTGGACTGTTATTATTTCTGGCGATGTTTTGTCAAAAGCGACTAGCTACAAATCTAGTGACTTTTACTGGTGTTATTGGAGACTTTTGTGGTGTTTGGAGACTCTGACTTAAAAACACGTATCACTCTGCAGTTACTGTGCTCAACGAGCAGCGGGTGCTGCCGTGAGTCCCTCCCCCATCCAAAAGCACTCACAGGCGGTCAGTCTCTCAGTAGCCTCGCGCAGCAGTACAGCCTGCAGTCAGAGCAGAGAGGAGACACACAGCAGTCCGTGTCCAGGCTGTAAATGAATCGCGGATGCGCATGGCCGCCGCCGTTCCGGCGTACAGAGCGGGTGTAAATGTACCGTATATTGCCAAATAGCCGGGTTTCAATTAACCGCAGGGTCCCCTCAAAACGCCAGGTGCAGGTGTATATTTTGGTAAATAACCTACGGTTCCAAATAAATGCCGAGTCTAATTCATTTATTTATTAATTTTTTTTAATCAAGGAAGAAAACGTGACCACTGACATTGCACGTTTTTCTTCTTCGCCATTTTCACATATTGTGCTGCCTTCTGTCAGTCAGTATCACATCGATGATCGCCATGGCTCCGGTGCAGCAAAAAAATAAAAAGTACGACTAGAATTCAAACTTTCTGCCGTAAAATATGCAGAGGAAAACTCGGGAGAAGCAGCCGCTAGATGTTTCTCTGTCGACCCAAAGAGAGTGAGAGAAACTGAGCTTCAGCGTATGTCCGAGGAGGACAGCAACAGGACCAGGCTGCCTGCTGGAGAGAGGAAGGCGGCCAGCGTGGAGCCTGAGATAAACATGCGGGAATGAGTCATCAGCAAACGGGCACGCCACGAGAGAGTTTCCCGCAAAATGATCAGGGCGATGGAGAAACAAATGTCCGCCACCGTGAGTGACAGCAGAGATGAGGAGTTTGCAGCGAGTGCTGGTTGGCTGAATCGTTTCCTCCACCACAACAACTTCACTTGTAGAAAGATGCCAGAGAATTCACAGAGAAGCTGGAGAAGTTTGTGACATTTTCATCCCGGATTTATGAGAGGAGTTAATTATACGCCTGGTCTGTTAAGTGACTGAAACAAATAAACGCCCGGCTATTATTTGGTATTTTACGGTATAATAAGTCTTCCGGCCCGGGGAGAGACACGCATCACAGTGCTCAGCTGCAGACACAGCAGAGAGGTGACGAGACGCGACTCATCATGACTGACAGGCATCAAGGCCACTCAGCATTACCTTACCGACCCGCCCCCAGATAATTCATTCACAAAAGCTTGGCCTGTGGCAATTCTGGACAGCCTCAAGGCGTCTGGGTGGGTTTGGGGTGGGTTTGTTGGGGGGGGGGGGGGGGGGGGGGCCACCTGCAATAAACCAGCTTTGGGGGGGCCCAGCTTGCAAAAGGTTGAGAAAGAAGAAAGAAGAGAAAGAAAAACGTGAAGAAGATAGAGGTACAGTAACGTCAATGTGTTGAAGTGAATGAAATTAATAGTTTAAGATCGTTGTTGGAGCAGAGTGTTAGCTTGCTAGCTTACTTCGGATTGCAACATCGTTTAATAATAAGTTAATAGCTGAGTCGACGTGTGTTAATGTTACTCCACTTAAATTCATCAGGGACGTTTGGAAAGTTAACATTAGGCCTGTTCAGGTGTTATTTTACAGGTGTCTATTCTGCTTGTACGTCAGTTAAAATGCTTTTAGTTCTCCATCCCCTTTGTCATAGTGTAGTTGTAAATATTGTGTCATAGTTTATGTTTGTTAAAGTTACATCAGTGTTAAAGTGCAGTTGAAATTTATTACTGTTAATACTCCACACCTTAGCTGTCACATATCATTCATAGGCGAAATATTTACACTGCACTTGTACTCTGGTTAGACTTGCTTTTCAATGGCAATAAAGTTGAATGAATCTCAATACATTTTCATTATTAGTCTATATTAGTCTTATGTATAGCACACACCAACCTGTTTTTTAATTTTTTTTATTAAAGTGTAACATGTAGTGGTCACATATACTTCTCTTCTATCTTCAGATGCACTTTGAACATATTTCAGCAGTAGCCCAGTGACACAGCATCAGCTGCTCCTGTCCCTCGACCTCAGCCCAGCAGAGTGACACAGCATGTGCTGACTGGACATCTCTTCTAACTGACAATGTGAGATGAGAGCTAGTTCACTGAGGACCAGTTCAAAAAAACCAAAAAACTGTTAGGCCTACACATTTCCCAAAAACAAAGATGGGAGAGTGTCAACATGACTTTTGTGACAGAGTCTTAGTCAATGCTGAATAAATCAAAAGACGCTGGCTGATGTACTTCAACAAAAATGATAGCTTGCACTGCTTCTGCTGCTAAATGTTTTCTCCAAAAGAATACAGATTTAATAAGGAAGGACCAAAGGATGGGAACAATGCAAGCCACTTGCTGAAGGTTCATGAGGATAGCCAGCAGATATGGAAGTAGAATCATGTCATTAATCAAGAGCATAGATTTTGTTTGAGAGCATGATTTAATTCCTTTTCAGTGACACAGCTCCTTCGCGTGCTCAGATTTTTTCTCCTCATGCTCACATTTTGTGCTTGCATTTAAATGTCTTCTGCTTTCTTTGAAAATGTCTGCTGGAACTCAAAAATCACATGCCTGTGCTCACATTTCTCCTTCTTGCACACAAAAATTTTACTCGCATTCAAATGTGCCCTCTGCGCGCTCAGATCTAATTGTCTGCGCGCTCAGATCTAAGTGCACGCACTCAGAACACACACCTGCTCACAGGTCAAGGTCTGCTCTCTGATCTCTCCTCTGCTCACGGATTTTTCTTGTGTATCAACACTGTCAACCAATAGAAGGCTGGCTACTGTTGACCAATCAGATTATCCCCACTTCTTTGCGGGTGTGTTCGCTGTACTTCAAGGAGCGTCGCATACGGGCGGGCACTCTTTCTACCGGGTTTATCTACTACATCCTCCAGGATGTTAAATGTGGTGGCTCCCTTTATTTTATGACGACTTTTGGAATAAAATATCAGTTAATCAATACACGAGCGCCCCTGCTCTTCATTACAATAGCTACATTAACATAAAGTAGAACAATAGCTGCTCTACTTTCGCCATATTAGCCAGCTACCCAGGCAGCAGGATATATCTTATATCAGTATTTATACTATAAATCTTATATAGTATAAATACTGAAGGATATGCATAAATGTGACGATAGTACAGTGGTTAAGAACTTGGATTTATGTTGCTTTTTGCATCATGGGACGCTGGTTCGCATCCCGGCCTGGCCGGCACCCTCGCTCGTGTAATGAATGAAAAATACGCTATCATCATAGCGAGAATCCGCTGGGTACACGGATTCTACTACTGCATGGGTTCTCAACCTTTTGCAAGCTGGGCCCCTCCAAAGCTGGTTCATTGCAGTTGCGCCCCCCCCCCCCCCCCCTTTAATTCCTTCCTCTCAAAAATCCGGAATGAAAATGTCACAAACTTCGCCAGCATCTTGGTGAATTCTCTGGCATCCTCCAAACTCCTCATCTCTGCTGTCACTCACGGTTGCGTACATTTGTTTCACCATCACCCTGATCATTTTGCGGGACACTCTCTCGTGGCATGCCAGTTTGCTGATAACTCATCCCTGCATGTTTATCTCAGGCTCCTCGCTAGCCTTCTTCCTTCCAGCACCAGGCAGCCTGGCCCTGTTGCTGTCCTCCTTGGACATACGCTGTACCTTAGTTTGATTTTTTCACCAGTCTCTCACTTTCTTGGTGTCGACAGAGAAACTTCTAGCGGCTGCTTCTCCCGAGTTTTCCTCTGCATATTTTACGACAGAAAGTTTGAATTTCAAGTTGTACTTTTTATTTTGTTGCCGCACCGGAGCCATGGCGATCATCAGTGTGATACTGACTGACAGAAAGCAAGCACAACGTATGAAAAAGGCGAAGAAGAAAAACGTGCAGTGTCAGTGGTCACGTCTTCTTCCTTGATTAAAAAAAAAAATGAGTTAGACCCGGCATTTATTTGGAACCAGCGGTTATTTATCAAAATATACACCTGCACCCGACGTTTAAAGGGGACCCTGCGGTTAATTGACACCTGGCTATTATTTGGTAATATACGGTACATTTACACCCCGCTCTGTACGCCGGGCCGGGATGTGAACCAGCGTCCCATGATGCAAAAAGCAACATGAATCCAAGTTCTTAACCACTGTACTATCGTCACATTTATGCATATCCTTCAGTATTTATACTATATAAGATATATAGTATAAATACTGATATAAGATATATCCTGCTGCCTGGGTAGCTGGCTAATATGGCTAAAGTAGAGCAGCTATTGTTCTACTTTATGTTGATGTAGCTATTGTAATGAAAAGCACGGGCGCTCGTGTATTGATTAACTGATATTTTATTCCAAAAGTCGTCATAAAATAAAGGGAGCCACCACATTTAACATCCTGGAGGATGAAGTAGATAAACCCGGTAGAAAGAGTGCCCGCCCGTATGCGACGCTCCTTGAAGTACAGCGAACACACCCACAAAGAAGCGGGGATAATCTGATTGGTCAACAGTAGCCGACTCTTCTATTGGTTGACAGTGTTGATACACAAGAAAAATCCGTGAGCAGAGGAGAGATCCGAGAGCAGACCTTGACCTGTGAGCAGGTGTGTGTTCTGAGTGCGTGCACTTAGATCTGAGCGCGCAGACAATTAGATCTGAGCGCGCAGAGGGCACATTTGAATGCGAGTAAAATGTTTGTGTGCAAGAAGGAGAAATGTGAGCACAGGCATGTGATTTTTGAGTTCCAGCAGACATTTTCAAAGAAAGCAGAAGACATTTAAATGCAAGCACAAAAAAAAAAAAAAAATCTGAGCATGCGAAGGAGCTGTGTCACTGAAAAGGAATGAAATCATGCTCTCAAACTGAAAATCTATGCTCTTGATTAATGACATGATTCTACTTCCATATCTGCTGTGCAGTGGGGCCGCCGTAACCAGCGGCTCCCACTCTTCTAGTTGTGCACTTGTTAAGTTGGCGTCCTGGTGTGTTCCGGTCATCGGCCACCACGACGGGGTTTGCTGCTGTCCTAGCTCGGCTCCGGTCAGACTGAGAAGCTCCGTACTGTCTCGGGTCACTGCATATGGCCGAAGCTCTGTGTCAAGCCTAGTTTCTTCAATTTAAATCATTATTTTCCTTTCCTAATTTAAATATTATAGATTGTTGTGTTAATAATTCTGGTCACACTTAGATTAGTATTTGTTTGATAATAGTTTGGATTATTTTGTTTATTGTATTAAGTTGATTTTGGGTTAAGATATTTTTTTTTTGCTTTGCTTAATATTTGATTATTTCCTAGACTAAGTTGGTTTATATGGTGTTTCTTTGTTAATTTTCTTAGATTGAATTTGTTATTTCTTTTTCTCGTGTTATATTAATCATTTCTATTTTGTTCTGATGTTTTCTTTAGGGTTTCTTTGGGTTTAATTGATTAATTGTGTATTTGGTTTTCTTTCTTTCTTTGTTAAACCGTAGATGCTCCAGATGTCCCCACACTGTGCCTTGTGTTAATTTTGTGTTTCTTTCTTCTTTTACAACAGGTGCTGAGGCCCAAGTGAGCGGCAGTCCTCCCCTGCACATACACACGCACACACTCGCCCTCGCCACACCTGTATTTCTAGTTTGCACTTGCCCTCCAATAAATAGCCCAATAATAAACCAGTGTTTTATTGCTTTTTAAGAATTGCAGCTGAATCACAGCTGCACAGGATACACAGCTAAGTAGTTAGCTTTTAAGTACTTTGTTTATTTTACATTAATTAATCTACATATTGTGTTAAGGCCAGAAAAAAAAACGTGGCACTTACTGCCCTTTTCTGAATTTGAGCCCCTGCCCCTCTAAAATCATGTGCACATCCCTGTGTGTCATGTCTTTTATTCAGGACAATGCTTCTACCTGCATCTACACAGCAAATTCAGGTTTATTAAATAAACTCTCTGAGAGTTCAGTTCAACTCAACTTGAGTGTACATGTGAGACCATCACACACACTCTAGGGCAGAGTTAAAGTGACTCCTTTCTGGAGTTCAGTTTTTACTCTTTTCCCAGTATCTTCATACTCCTTGATCACTTTCATCCCTGCTGGCTTAGATGAGAGATTTTGCTCCACTATCTAAATACAATTGATATAGGCTAAAAGATAAAACAACAATTAACAACAGAATTAAGACATCATTTTGAAGCAAAATGACTATATCTATTGATAACACAGATAATCTATTACAATGGTATTTAAATTCCTTAACCCCAATTTGTTGAAGCTGTTCTAAGTTTTGAAGTCAGGCCTACTTAACAGAAAAGTGTAAAGGTGTGTAAGTAAATAAAATAACATTTCTTGCATGGGTGCTTTCCATGTCAGGTTGACATCCAGCCTCATTTGTGTCACTGCTGCATGAGGTTGAGATGGACAATGTATCTGTTAGACTTGCTGAGGAAGTCCGCTTTGCTGCAGGACAGCATCTGAGGATCACAAACAACGGGGTCATATCAGGATACATGGCACATACTGTACAATTACTTAATATGGTGCCATACAGGACCAACAAATAGCACATTTAGCCATTTGTTTGCCCAATATGGCACCATATTTGGCATTTTCATTCCGACTGATCACTTCAGCCAATGATTTCACTTTAAAGTTCCTCCAAACATCTGAAAGGAGTGCTAATCAGTGCAATCATCTGATGCAGTCTTTAGCTGGATCTTGCAGAACCATGGTGTCCTATCACTAATGTTTACTCCAATGTTTACTCCAATTCTCTCTGCTTTTAAGCATTAGCAATTTTATGATAAAACACGCAGGATACTATGTCACTGTCATGGTGTAAGCTGTGATCACGACAAAAGATTTTATCAAAGTTAAAATTCTGGTTGTGGAAAATAATCTTGCTTCAAACTTTGCTTTTCTGAAGTGTGTTGTACTGATGCTGAGACATAAAAGTAACCCCAGTAGTGTAAATGTTTTAAAAAAAAAATTTGTGTTCAACAGAATCTACTTTATCAAACTATAGGTACTTTATAAACTCATTGGCTCATGACAAACGATTTGTGTGCACCAGCACAATGTAGCAAGAGTTTAGTTTACCCAAATCACAACTTGCCCCGTAAGACCAGATACGATATTTTGTATTTCATTATAAGAAGCCTACCCAGTGTCACAAATTCTGTCTGGTGGGAGGTGTGAAAAGCACATGACAATTGCACATGATTTTTGAGAGATTGTTGTTTTATTGAATATCAGATAGACATTAACACTGTTTCAGGATACAAATCTCTCAAAGCATCACCACAAGAAAAAAAAGAATTAAAAATACATTTACAATCACCTTACCATCATCACCGTAGATGACAAAAGAGACTTCCTTGCAAGTTCTGGAAAGACATCTTCATCCACCTCCATGCCCTGCTCATCTGTCACTCTTAGCGCTGTATTTTATGGTATGAGAAACTTCTGCTGCACTGAAGCATAATTATTACTTCCCTTTTAACTACTTTGAGCAACGAAAACATAATTAACTTAAAGTCCGTGTAAAGCGGCAAAAAAATTGTGTTATGAGTTTGTCACACCAAAGAAACATGTATCATTGACCACTGAGCCAAATTTGAAAGATTAAAAAAATTGTTAAGTATATAAAATTAGGTCTCTAAATCATGGAAAAACAAGCACTTCTTTCTGCTGTGAAACGCTGGGGGCGTGTCAGTTAGAGGCGCTGGAACCACGCCCATGCGGCGGGGGCTACACGTCATGTTAATGACGTCGGTGTCTCCCCAGGTGTTCCCCAGGTGTTCCCCTTGTCTATCTAAACCCGCGGACAGTTTATAATCATATAGATGCTGTTATAACGTGTATTGATTGAGATCCTGACCCACTAAACATCCTGGAAAGTGACGGAGTGAAGTTTTTCGCGCTAAATTACATATATATACATAATCACCATCAGTAAACAGGATGCTGTCTGACTCTGTCACTCGCGGGGACGGAGGCTGTTTTCTGGGGGACAGTTCCCTGTAGTCTCGGTCAGGAGGGCTGGCGGTCGCGGTGATTTATTTTCGTCAAACACTCGGTGAGTTAAACACTCTTGTGACAAGCGTGACAGACACTGTTTTGTGAGCAGAAATGTGAGGAAGAGTCGGGAGGACAGGGAGGGGACGGACAGGAGGACAGACGCTTCTCCACATACAGCTGTGGGATTTGTTTTCCTCATAAGTTGCTAAAGACAGTTACAGTTACTACGTTACTTTTGTTCGGTCATGTAACGTTGCTTTGTGGGACATTTCTCTGTATTTAGTTGAGTGAAGGACCTGTGCAGTTAGACTGTCAGACCGACACGCCCTCGCTCCGCGCCTCCGGATTATCCGTTCACACTGGGACGGCTCACCAATAATGCGGCCCTGATACTACCGCCACATACCGCCGGTGGGACCCGCCGTCAGCAGGACGGAGAGGGTCGGCTGCGGCGCGGCCACATCATGCCGGTGGGACCCGCCGTTAGCGGGACGGAGGGCCGGCTGTGGCGCGGCCACATCATGCCAGTGGGACCCGCCGTTAGCGGGACGGAGGGCCGGCTGCGGCGCGGCCACATCATGCCGGTGGGACCCGCCGTCAGCGGGACGGAGGGCATGCTGCGGCGCGGCGGCCACATCATGCCGGTGGGACCCGCCGTTAGCGGGACGGCGCGGCCACATATCATGCCGGTGGGACCCGCCGTCAGCAGGACGGAGAGTGTCAGCGGCGGTCAGCAGCGGTCACATCTCCTCGTGGCGGAGGAGAGGATGCAAGCCGGGGACGGAGTTGACCAGCGTCAATGGACTCCCCCGTTTCCTTACGTTTCATCCGAAGGAAACTTAAATAAGATAACAGCGCAGTCACCCTGCACACTGTGGCATCCAGGAAAGATACAGAGCGATGTGGAGGAGACATGGCTGGTTAGCTGACTGGTTGGCTGGTTAGCTAGCTGCAAACTATTGTAAGCAATGCAATCCGAAACTGGAGAGTGAGTGGGAGAACCGCTGAAGCCCATGCGCTGAACGTATTTATACCACTTCCGCAGCAGGGCGGGGTTTATGCAAATCATATGGCCGCATTACGTAACGCGGCCATGATTTGCATGATTTCTGACCCGCCCATTAAATCCTGAACACAGAAATGTTGAAAAACTGTTTGTGAGCCTAGCTCCAAAATTAAATTCTACATGGCCGAATGGCTTTAACATGTTTTAAGTAAACACATTTATGACCCGTTTAATGTGTTTAGAAGAAAATGGCTGATTTTGGTTTACACAGACTTTAACTTACCTGCATTGATGAAATCTGAGAAGTTGACATCTTCCAGTTTCACATATTTATTTGCCCCTCCTTGTTCGACCTTTATCAACATCTTGACCACAAAAGTGATTACTTTTACCCATAATAAAAGCAACATGTGGACTGTCACTGTAACGGACGAATCTTTGTGGTAGCTGTTATTGAGGGTACAGCACAATATTAGCTAATCCCTAATCATGTTCAAGTATTGTCTTAGCATGCCTACACTATCCTGCTCAACTATTAGCTTGTTAACCACGTAGGTATAGCAAGTGAGGCGACCGTGTCTCCGCCATTAGCTTGAAAAAATAGTGGAGACTGCTGACTAGGCTCTTCTCTACCAAAATTGTAGGAACATTTACGAGACGTTACCTTGTCCACATTCCTTTAATGCTGGCCAATACCATGCTAACACCCTAGCTGTGCAGTTTAGTTGAATCTGCAAGAAACAAAGTTTCTTCAGTAAATATGTTGATAGAGCAAGAAACACTGTAAGCCAATGTTAACTTTCTTAGTTGGCTTAGTCGGCTGTCCAGCGTCCATGTCCGACGGCGGACAGTGAATGACCAGCGCCAGCGGCCGTTACCGAGCTCAACTTTGTCAGCCTTTTCCAACATGTCAGTTAACGTTAGTTAGCTAACGAACTTTCTGAGTCACTTGCTAGCTAAACCTAGCTAAGCTAGGTAGCAAGCAGAAATGTAAACTTGTACCGCACATACATTTGCTTATCTATGGTATTGAATTCTACCGTATTAGTTTTATCAAATTAAAAATGTAACCAGACAGAGAAAAATGGTTTCAAGTTGTCTTATCAGGACATATTTTGTGTGTTTAACGAAAAAACCCTTATGTTTTCATTCCTTAAAGGGTCATTGTAACTGATAATAACAATAGTATATCTCTGCAGCCTCCGGGTCTGCAGAGATATGCTCCTCGATAATAATGATAATAAAAATTGTATAATACCATATACCGTGATTTCTTTCTGAGAGGGTTAACCTTATTGTACTGTGAACATCTCACACCATTGCAACCCTAGCTATGAATACTATACTAAAACTATGACTAATTCTATAATATGAAATAATTTTTAATTGACTTTATTAAAATGCTCCTATAACAAGGATCATATACTATATCACTTTGTTATCTCTCCTCAGGATCATTATTTAAGTTTTTGACAGGAGCAAAAGAGAAGGATGAAGAGCCTCCTCCAAATGCTGATAATGAAAACTGTAAGTACAGAATTCCACTTTAATTGTTTACCTTTCTTTATGCCATGCCCTCTAAAGATTCTTTATCACAATATCTACCCTGCTTTTTTGTTTTTTGTTGGGGTTTTTTTGTCATATCAGTTCCGTCAACATCCACCTCCAGTGGGATAGCGGCCACCCCACCGCCTGCCTATCATGAGCCGGAGGAAGACACACCAACATTGTTATTTATATGTATATTTTGAAAATTCTAGTGAAATAAAATGTTGAGATTTCATAAAAATGTTTTGATGTCAGATTATTTATAAAATAATGGTGATGAATGCTGGTTGAAGAGCCCCGGGTTTTTATTTTTGCCTAGGGCCCCAGCAGACTCTCGCAGCACTACTGTGTGTATGTTGTTGGAGATGTGAATGCTGATGTGTCTGATGTTAACTCTTTATTGATGGTGGTTTGATCCTTTCTAGCAAGGTGCTTCTGCCAGATAATAGTTGTACTTATATCAGTGATGCTTGGCACTCGACTTCATGGCTGGATCACTGTGTATGCACAGCTGATGCACATGACTCTTTAGATTAGATAAAGATTATTTACAATCTGGCCACTACTGATCATATACCCTTTTCTATACCGTTAAATGTGTGCAGTGTACTTATGCTATTGCCTGTGGAAAACTAGATTGGTATTACTTAACTAAGGAGGATCTTAAAGAATACACTTCTCACTCTAACGCCTTCTTGGGAAGTATTAAACTACCAAAAGATGCCATTGTGTGCTATGATATGAATTGTAAGAACCTGCAACACAGTAATGTCTTATGCTCTATGTATAATTTTATTGCGGAGTCTCTCCTTGTCTCCAGTAAGCCTTTTCATAGACTTAAGACTAATGTATATAATTTGAAGCCAGGCTGGAATGACTATGTAGAAGAGTTTCATGTTGAAGCTAGAAGGGCATTTAAAGCATGGGCTGAGTCAGGTACAAATAAATATGGACCCTTATTTAAATATAAGAAACTTGCAAATGCAAATTTTAAAAATTTATAGTAGGCAACATAGATAATAATGAAAATGCAATTGTTACTTCACGGGAAGTCTATGATGCAGTCATGAAGCTGAGAGGTAATAAGGCATGCGGTATTGACAATATAACTGCTGAACATTTAAAATTTGCTAGCAAAAAACTCTATCCTCTGCTTGCTATTTGTTTTACTGGACTTTTAGTCCATGGTATTCTACTTGACTCCATTCTATCTGTTGTGTTAGTGTCTGTTATTAAAGATAAAGCTGGTAAATTAAACAGTTCGAAGAATTATAGACCTATAGCCTTAGCTAGCATTTTATCCAAAGTGCTGGAGAGAACTTTACTAAATAGGCTGGAACAATGCGTATATGAATGTACATGTATGTGCATATATGTATTCTATTAAATTTTTTTTTTTTCATTGTGTTGTGTTTGTTGGTGCTATGGACTGCTCATGAGATGTGTCTCTAATAAAGTTTGAATTGAATTGAATTAATGATGCAATTCTAAATAAATGGAAAAACGGTATGTTGTGGTTTGTCTTCTCTCAAATAAACGAATATGCCTGACACTTGCAAGTGATTGGTTGGACTCTCCTAAATTGAGTGACAGAACAGCAGACACTATAGGAGTAGGAGGTATACCAGTAGAGGGACATTTCACTACACCTCTATCGGTAATTGATTTCGAAATGGAAAAGCAGGGAAGAAAACTACTTTTTAGTTTTCATCCCTCTGTCCTATAAATTTGATGGCTCATGATTTAATGTGTGAATTTTTTTTAAATCATAGTTAAGTGTACAGAAGGGGGTTTACAAATAAAGCATGTAGATGATGCTCAAGTTTGCCATTTAATGATGGATTTCATTGAACTGTCCCCATGTGAATGAAAGAAATTTTGTTTGGTGGTAGCTGATGTGTTTTCTGAATGGATTTAAGTTTTTCCTACTGCAAAAACGGATGCTACAGCAGTAGTAAAAGTGCTACTGGGAGAGATTTTGGCAAGATATGGAATTCCAGAGAAATGTATCTTGTGATAATGGTATGATGGTAAGGAGCCATTTGATTTCTGTCTGTCTCCAGATACACATTTGCGTAACACCAGTTGATCAAGAGACGTCTGGACCTGGTTTGATCACTATGTTAAATGTGTGCCCCCATACCTCCCCCCACCCCCCGGTTTGATCACTATGTTAAATGTGTGCCCCCATACCTCCCCCCACCCCCCGCTGTTCACTATCTCCAAAGAGCAGACCCCTTCCCTTTTGCATTCCCTTTTGTTTACCTTTTGTTTGAACCTGCCCTTCCTTGTTCTTTGTTCTTACTGTATAAAATTTCATTTGCAGTTTCATTTGCTCTGGGTCGACTCACCAGCTCAGACCCGCTCTGTGCCTGTCGGTTCACCAGTTTGGTATTCTTTGAATAAACACATCACCACAGTGCTCAACAGGACTTAAATGATTTTCTTCAACAATTTGGTGCTGTGACTCAGATGGCAACAAACCTTCTACAGATACTCCTTCTTCCAGACCAAGGACATGCCAGTGACCTGAGAACCAAATTGCAGAGGTAAAAGGTCCTTTCGAAAACCGAATTACTGTTACTGTGCATTGTTGGAGGTCTGTCAAGGAGGGAGTCCTAAAGAAGGGTGACGCCATCTGAAATTCAACTAAGTTTGCTGCGTGTTTTGTGGAAATTCTTTTTGTTGTATGGTTTTGAAACAGATGTTATTGTGAAGTTTTTAGGTGTATAGGAATGTTTGTTTTCATAGCTTTTGATTGGTTGTGGAATTACTTGTGTTTTTCTAGTGTTTTGTTCTTACTGTATAAAAAAATGTTTTAAATGTGTGCTCCCATACCGCCCCCTACCCCCCGCTGTTCACTCTCTCCAAAGAGCAGACCCCCTCCCTTTTGCATCCCCTTTTGTTTACCTTTTGTTTGAACCTGTCCTTCCTTTTTCTTTGTTCTTACTGTATAAAATGCTACTGTTTCATTTGCTCTGGGTCGACTCACCGGCTCAGACCCGCATCCGGGATCCGGAATAAGAGGCACTCTGTGTTTTTGGATCATTATGAGTTTAGTCATTGCAGTCCCAATAATGCTGTGGTATGAGCATGGGAATGAAATTGATGACAATGACCTCTTTAAGAGTAAAAGGTGGAGATCATGGGGTTTCAATGCAGGCTCCCTTGATGATGTTAGGGACAGAAATCCTTGGTATTCTTTTCTTAGTCAGCGATTTTGGCTATACACGGTCCACCAATGTCATGGTCAAATATGTTCAATTTGACATACGGCACTACACCTAGCCTGCCACATGTCCTGAGTATCTTGTATCTCTAATTCACACTGATACCAAACATACACAAAAATTGGGCACATAGAATGGGAGCATGTGTGGCAATTGCTGAGGCTTGGGCAAATGCGACACGTAAACTGACTTTAGAGGTCCTAGCATAAGAGAGATATGGCTGAGTTCCATACCCTTGATTCTTACCACACTGTAAACCCGAACATTCAAAGTAATTAAATAGATAAAGTACTGTATACTCAAAGTTTTAGAAAAAGTTCTACTTACTTAATTATGTCAAGTTGGTGTAACATGTTGTTCCTTTTTGAGTAATTTTGACTAATCATTTTTTATTAAATGGAACTATTTTATATTCAAGTGAGCATAACTTAAAAACATCACTTAAGCACAAATTAATAGAATTAAGTTATTACATGCTAAGGATGTTAAAGTCCTGTTATATCTATAGTTTCAAATAGGGATGACTTGAAAATAAACTTAATTGATATAACACATGCAAAAATACAATAAAATATCAAAGTGCTTCTCCAAATAAATAAAATCAGTTAAGAAAAAAAACAGTAACACTTCGATTGGGACAAATGGTCTACAATGCATTTGACATTAGTGGAGGACAAAATGTATTTTATTTAAGCATCAGTTTACTCTAGCCTATAAGTTTTTTCTTTTTCTTTTTTAAAGTGTTGAGCAGCTGCAGGGATAATGTTTTATTTCGAGTTAATCTCTGATTTACCCTCCGAAGCAGAAGGCGGCACTAATGTGCATACTACACTGATTCCTTACCACTCTTTGAAAAAACACAGAAGAAGAAAATTTTAAACTGCAGAGATGGTTGGCGGCCGGAAGCAACAGAAGGCAGAAAGTTCAACCTATGCAGCAGCAGTCAGGGCTTACTGTAAGTTTTGAAGTTGAATATTAATTCACTTTTACTTTAATTACTTTAATTTAACGCCATGGATTGTGATAAACTAAGTTTACAGCAGAGGCAAAACTCCGCTGGCCACCATGGTACTAACTAGCTAACCTATTACAACGAATGTAATGGTCAGCTGCTAGAACTAGAGTGCTAACATTAGCCAACCTAATCTTTCAGAGGATCCAAGCTCACAAACAGTATATTTTGATATGTGATGAATGTATTTCCCACCATTGCATCTCTCTCTTCCAGTTTCAAGAAGTTAAGACTTAGCCTAATATTTGAGGAAGATATAACTGGAGATGTGATAAAGATAAATGATATGTCATCTGTTCTGTTCCATGTGTTAGTGTGTGATTAGTGTCTCTTTTTCATCCATTCAGGACAAGTTTGATGAGCTAGAGCTTGATGGTGTTGCCGTGGGCCTCCTTACATCAGTGACCATGATACGAGTTCAGTTCACTACCACCCTGAGAAACTCTGTCGTCACTGAAAGGAATTAGCCAGGTCGCCAAAAGCACTTTTATAGCTGATAACGAAAGCTAATTTCATTTGTGTATTATTTATTACAATTTATTATTGTTTTTGATTACTCCAATTATTTTCCTGACTATCTGATTAGTTGTTTGGTCAATATCAGAAATGTGTGACAATCTCTATTTCCTAGGGCCTTAAGTGACCAGGAACACATTTGGAAGGCTAGAATCAGAGAAATTTGAGTTATATGAGAGAGATATTAAGTTTGTTAAAGTCAGTGTAATTAAGGCAATCAATTGCCTTAAAAATGATAAGTTTTGAATCACATATTTTTAAGCTCAACATTTGTGAATAATGTATACTTCAAACAATGACAACACAAACTAATAAACATTGAGTTTCGTAACATAAAATGGTGTGGTTGTGTACTTATTTTTTTAAAGTTCTGTGAACTTATTCCACTGGTTTTGAAAACTAGGAACTTTAAGTCATATTAACTGAAAATAATTGAGTTGAGCTAAATCAGCACTTTAATTTAACTGTTATCAAAAGGTACAAGTAGCAAGTCATCCAACCTTTAAGTTCTGGAGAATTTTTACTTTTGAGTTCATCAACTCAAAAGAATTGAGGCAATCGATTGCCTCAATTCTTTTGAGTTCTGGTAACTTACTCGGGTTTACAGTGCATTGGAGAATCTCTCTCAGGGAAAAATGGGGACTTGGCATTGGTATGGGGTGACTTTCTTAGCAGATCATATCGATAACATAACCTATACACTATCTGGATTTACTAATGAAACATTTAAGGTTTTCTTTCGGTTTTTCTTTCAGATAATGACAGATCACATTGGGGGACTGGTTGACTGTGTGTAACCTTAAACTTTACAGGAGAAGCTTGCATAACATTAATTTCAGTTTCAAGACTATTAAAAGTGTATTAACTGCTCTTGAACAATCAGAGATGTATTTGGACCTTAAGAGTCTGCAGGCTATAGTTTTAACAAATGGCTGCATGACAAACTTGGTCCATAGGAATGGTTCAAATTCTCATTCAAGTGTTGGTGGTGTTTAGTATACTCTTGCGTATCTGTACTTGTACTTTGATGTATAGATGGATAGGTGGGGTTTTAGGAGGGAAGGCTGAGCAATATGTTCAACTGCATCCTGCATCCTGATTATCCTGATGGATGTCTTGTGTATGAGAGGGATGGGGACAGGCTCCAAGCTATTGAGCAACTGTTACATTTGGTTAAACGAAACAGGCTCTTGAGAATTATTTTGCTTAATGTTTGCTTAAATGTGATTTGCTTTGTGATTTACACATTAATCAAAGCGGGGATGTGAGAGAATTTCTCAAATGTCCCTTCTTATTTTGATATATTGTGCTTACATATGAAATTTAGTAATAGACAGATAAACACTATCAAATTGTGTTGTTGGATGTGCTTCCAACATAAGTTCTGTCTTGTGTATGTGGTTGCAGAGTGTGAATTGATATATTCATGTATTATATGTATTATAATGTGCCATGAAAATTAACATAAAGGAAGTTAGGGTTTGGATTTTGAGGGAGATCATATGTATTCTTGTGACTGTTACAAATTGAATATGTTGTTCCTAATTATCATAAAGGCTGAGGAAAGACTGCCTCTCCTCAGTCAGCATCTGTGCTACGCTTGTGTGTTACCCTTGCTTGCAAGCAATAAAGAACTTAAAATGAATATTGTGTTGGATTTTGTGTTTGACCAAGCTAGTCAACCCATCGGGCCTGGCTACAGACCTATCCCTACCTAACTAAACTATCCCTTACACGTAAAAAGAAAAAAAAAGACATGGGGTCACTTTCAATATGTACAAATGTGAGTATTTTTCTCTTCAGTGGCTCTAGTTGGCCAATTCAGAAAACTACAACTTCAGTTAGATTGTCTGAAGTATCGTCTTAATCAGTAGATTAGAATAAACACATAAACAGCAATCATCCCTTAAACTGTGATGTCCTTATCTTCGCCAAACAGGTTACCATCTAAATCATCATCTGTCATTTCAAATGTAACATTTTCTTGTGCTGCATTCTCATAGTCCTCTCGGTGATCATCGGTGGTGGGGACCCATTCATACAGCAGCGTTGTTTTGGTCACAGCGGTGTCAATGAGTCTCTGTAACAGTCCTCCCAAACAGGGTATAAAACAACATCCACAAATGGTTAGAATGGCAATCATTACAGCTACAGATAACATCATAGCTTTTATAGAACCTGTCAATTTTCCGAAAATGTCCTGAAGCCATCCTGTCAGAGGTTCAATGAAACCAGAATTTTCAGCTAACTCTGCAGATAGGGAGGTTAATCCATCCAGTGCCTTAGTGATGCTGCCAAACATTCTACATACTCTTCCTTTTTCAACCAACAACATGTCTAACACCATCCTATTCTGCCATGCCTTTAACTAGTCTTATCTAACTGTTGCCTCCAATTGTCTCCTTTGTGAAATTGGTCCTTTGTGACCAATTCTTTTGTCTCAGGACTTTGATGAACACCCAATCTCCTGGGTTTACTGGCTCTCTTGTTGGTGCTGGATCTATTGGAGGAGATACTGTAGACATAACCCTCTTGTTCTTCATCATTGTTGACATATAGTTTACAATTGTTTCAGTCAATCTAGTATCATCTCCCTTCATATCTATTAGCGGTACCCTGAATGGCCTTCCATATAATAATTCAAATGGGTAAGCTGCTTCTGGGAATTTACCTTTCTTTGGACGTAGTCTACCTTGATCATTATGCGTAGAACATATCAAACATGAGGCACAACATTTTTTTGGAGTAGTTTTGAAATCCATATGTAGTAAATATGTTCTCTATTGTGGATACCATCCCTCCTGTTAAGACATGGATATTCCCATGACTCAATATTGTAGCAAATCTAAATAAATGTTTTGGTGATATAGGTTTTCCTGTGGACATTACCATACCTCTATTGTTTTTCCAATGTTGTTCAAACACGTGAAGTGTCGAGAATGCATACTGGCTATCTGTGTACACAGTGATATCTCTGGTTTTTTTACTGTTTTTGCACACCTCCATAAGTGCAACAAGTTCTGCTGCTTATGCAGAGAAATGTGACAGTAAGGAACTTGACTTTGAAACTTTGTCGGATGTTACTACAACATATCCAATGACATTTGTTCTGTCTGGATTCTTTTACATGAGCCATCTACAAACATCACAATACCAGCAGTACTAAGTGGTACATCGGTGAGATCTGGTCTTGGTAGTTCTCTAGCACTAGTTTCTCCTACACAATCATGTGCTATTCCATCTGTTTCATTTGGCAGCAGGGTTGATGGGTTTAATGTAGTGCATCTCTGTATAGTGAGATGTGGCTGTGACAATAAAATAGTCATGCAACTAAGATGTCATGCTGGTGACATAAAAGCTATCTTGTTCTGCATTTGAAGAACGGTTGTGCTATTTCAGCATATTTAGCAATCCACTCTCTGTACAAATTAGTCATGCCTAAGAAAAACATAATTTATCTTTTGGTGGTAGGTTTTGGTGCTTACTTAAACATACTTTAGCGCTTTCTAGCGAACATATTTCTTCTTCCTCATCTTCTGTGTCTTGGTGTATGTCTGTGTGTGTCAGTGCATGACCTGTTTTATTGGCTAGTCATGCCGATGAATCATCAACTCGTCTGGGTCTCCCTCCTCCTCCTCTTTCCTGCCAGCCTCCTTGACATCTGCCCTTTGGAGCTCTACATTCTCAAGCCCAGTGTCCAAATTTGCCACAATTGTAGCAGCTCTCATCTTCTCCAAATCTCCGTCCTCCCCATCCTGCTCCTCTGCCTCTCCCTCTCCAGCCTCCACGGTTGACATTGCCTCAGAAATACACATCAGTAAATGCATTAGCATAATTTTCATCATCATCATCCATGACAAATACTTCACTTGCCTTTTTGCTCCACCTTTCTTGGCCTTCTTTTCTTTCAATACATTCTCTGCATGTACTGCATGGTAGGTCGTAGCTTGTATACCAGCTGTTCCAACACCAATCGGGTGCTTCCTTACAAACTGTGAGATCTCCCACTTCATTCCATTCAGGAATGCATTTTTTAGCTTCATATTGTAGTGACCATTGTCAGCATTATCCTGTTGCAAACTGCTGTTTGCTACAAACACTATCTTCAGTCTCTCTAGGTAAATCAACATGCCTTCATCTGCATTCTGTACACACCGTGCTATTTTGCTATAATCTGCTCTTCCCTGAAAATGAATTATTATTCTTTGAATCAAAACATCAACTCAGACAGTCCATTGAGCGTCCCCATGTGGTATGGTGACATTGTTACAGAATGGGTCCCATGTTCCCTTAATTAAACACCAATTTTGCTTTACAATGCACCTTTCTACCTCCAGCATTTATATCAGCGGATACATTTCTTCTTCTTCTATATTAAAATTCACTGACTTCTTTGGGGGAGAGATTATAGGCATGACAGAAGGTTTAAAAAAGGCATACCACTTACCAGACCTTGTTGTTTTGGACTTCCTATGGCTCTCTCTGTCGGTGCAGGAGCAGAAAGAGTAGGTGCAGAGGGAGAAGGAGGGTGAGGGTGTGGAGCGGAGGCCTGTGCAGGAGGCAGCTTGTGTAGTTGAGAGTCGACGTACAGGGGAGGATCAGGATGGGGACCCAGAGGCACATAATGATCATCCTCCTGTTTATCTCGGTTGGAGTACAAAACAGGATAAAGTTCATTACTTCCTGAATCTTTTTCCCTTTCCTTTTTCTCTTTTTCTTCTTGTCTTTTCCTTTCTTCAACCTCTCTTTTCTCAATTTCTACTTTATGTTGTCTCACTTCCTTTTCTTTCTGCTTCTGCACTCCTCTCTTTCTTGCTTCTGCCTCATCCAACCATGCCTTTGCCTGTGTATAACCTTCTCTCTTCTTTCTCATCTTACTTCCCCTTGACTTTGCCTCTCTCTTTTCTACCAGTTCTTTGCATTCTTCTGCCTGCAACTTTCCTCCAAACCCACTTTTTAAAAAAATATATTTTACATTATCCTGTGCCTCCACAAAACTCTGGACAAGTTTAAGAGCAGCTTAGTGTATAATGTTTTCAAATGTGTATTGTACATTTTTTTAATATAAATATTTCCCCTTACCTCTTGTTTTTATTTTTGTATTTCTTATCGTATTGTACCGCTGCTACGATGACCTAATTTCCCCTCGGTGATCAATAAAGTTATCTATCTATCTATCTATCTATCTATCTATCTATCTATCTGTCTATCTGCCCATTTGTTTTACATCTCCTTTATATTGAACCTCGTCAGGTTCACAACAACAGTTATAACTACTACTACAATTTCCCATTTTGATGTATTTATTTATCTCAATTTTATTCATATTTGTATTTGAGCTCTCTCTTTTTTATTTTTTATTTTATTTTACCGGTCTTTCCATTTCTTTTCCTTATGAGTCCCTGACTCTTTCCTATGGGTCCCTGACCCTGACGTCCTTTTGGTTTCTCAGCCCTGAGGGATTAGTTTAAGCCTTGTCCTTCCAAAGACAGATATTTTAGGGTTCCTGCCCTAAATCTAAGAGAGACCTGCTCCCCCAAGT
This sequence comes from Sparus aurata, assembly GCF_900880675.1. Classification (NCBI taxonomy): domain Eukaryota; kingdom Metazoa; phylum Chordata; class Actinopteri; order Spariformes; family Sparidae; genus Sparus; species Sparus aurata. The sequence goes on from NC_044197.1 coordinate 35,373,467, forward strand.
CCCTGACATGCTTATTTTAATTTCCTTTAGGTCCCTGGCCTATTCTAAGAGATCCCTGATCTCCCAAGTCCCTGACTTGCTTTATTTATTAGAAATGGTTATTTCTTACCCTTTTGATGATTTGAGTCCCCGACTCAGTGTTTGCTTGGCTGGTCCGTCTCCCCTCTTTGGTTAGCCCCGTCACTGTCCCACTCTCCAGGGGACCTGGACTCCCTGTCCAAACGAGGCTTTAGGAGCCCCACGGTGGAGGTCTTTTTAGTAGTTTTTACCTCCGCCTTGCAAGGTCTTCAGGTCCACTGATGTGGAGAGAGCGCCAGATATTGAAGCCCCACGTTGGGCGCCAAAAGTTTTGCTAAAATAATTCTGCGATAATTTAGAACTGGAGGAAGGAGATCGGAGTCAGCTCAAGGTTCAAACAAGGTTTTAATCTTGTACAAGAGGAGCATTCACAGAGCAACACGCAGGTCTGTTACAAAGTGAAGACTCAATTTCTGAAGAGTATCTATCCCTTTTTGTGGGTGTGTTTTCACTCAATTAGTTCCTAATTTATGACCTGCACTTAAAGGAATACTCCACAAAGAAGGAAGTGATAAGCTCCAGTGGTCACTCAATACCAGACATAGATAATAAAACAGCCTAAAACAAAGTCACAGGTTACAGGTCATGTTAAACAGTTACATTGAACATTCCTATGTAAGACTTCAGTTCAAATCTCTCTTTGAAGTACAAAATTTCCATCACATATGTCATCCGTGTTGCTGCATAAACATGGAGGAAAACTTAGACTGGTAGCTTCTGTTTCATCAAAGTTGGATTCTGTAGCAGCAGGATTGCCGTACTGTTTGAAACCTGTGGCTGCAGCATCAGTAGCGGTGCTAGCATCAATGGGATTGGGTTGGACATCAGAAGCTAAATGTTTTGCTTCCTTGTGCAGTGTCATCGATCCTTTTAGAGCTGAGTACCTGACTCTGGCAATAATGATACATTACCATAATGTATTACTCACACTTCCTAATGTTACGATAACTCGATGCACTGTATTTACCCCTGTCAGTCTTTTGCCTACAGAAGCGGATGGTGAACCACATGACTGTAAGGTTGCAATTGCAGAAATCTGTTCTCCAAGATCTGATTTAACTACAATGCCCTTAACAAATGCTGATCTGATTTGATTCTTTGTGTTCATGGTTTAGCAGGAAAGACCTGCTTAAACATGAATCACAAGTTTGGTATGCTATTTTTACAGTGCATGACAGAGTACCAGAGCCTGCATTTTGGGAGCAATTTAACAGATTACCGAACAGATTACACTGACAATAGGTACGGGTTTGGCAATATTAACGATAATGGCATTTTTTGGAGAGGAAGACGAACAGGAAAACGAATTGCACATGCATCGATAGTATCTAACCTTTTGGACTCGATCTTACTTCCACAGGAGATGATTGCTGTTTGCAAGTGTGAAGCTCACTCGAAAGCACAGGATTGTGTTTCAAAATGAAATGCAACAGCTGATCTGGCTGCTGAAGCAGCAGCACCAAGCTCCAATTGAATCAACATTACAAATTCTAACATTACTTCTTCCATAGCAACTTCAGTTTCTTTTTCAGAACTGGTTGAGCCTCAGAAGAATGGTCCGATGCAGGAGCGAAAACAGTGGGAAGACACTGGTTGTAAATATGTAAACAATGTTTGGTGTGGTCCTAATAGCAACCGCTGTTTTCCTAGATGTTTTTTTCCTTATTTGGTAAAGCTGACACATGGAATGGATTATGTGACAAAAGAGGGGATGGTGATTACAATTAGTTGTTACTGGTACAAGTCTCATCAAGTTACTCACAAAGTAGTAACACCACCGACTTCAAAGTCACTCAGTAGCATCCTCTGACCTTGAAGATGAAAAGTTATAGAAATCTTTATCCTACGTCATACCTGCTGGCCACAGTGGAGTGGTCAATTCAAATCCTTCGCCGTAAAGCATCGTGTCCTCATAACTTCTTCATACAATGTCTTATCTTAGCCAAATCTCTCAGGAATGCAGAGGGAGTCGCCCTGATGAGATCTGTGTAGTCATGGGGCGTGGCCGTGACGCGTGGGCTCTGTAGCGCCCCCTATTGTGATGCCCCGCCTCCTACTTGTAACATAGAAGGACGAAAATTGGTACGCATATTCCTCATGACCGGACGCACAAAAAACCCTTTTGAACCCCTATTGTCAGTCCAACAGGAAGTCAGCCATTTAGATGTGTGGCGGCATTTTTGTCCAATTCATGCCTACTTTGAAAATTATCTTGTCCTAGAGCTTAAACACCACAGTCTTCAAATTAACTCAGTAATTTTCTTCATGCCTCGAAGAACAAAAGTTATGGAAATCATTCAGCTGCGCCAAAGTTTAGTTGGCGGTGCGGTGGAAACCATTTTGTCCTCATGCCGTCAAGCATCGAGGCTTTATAACTTCAACATACAATTGCCTATCCACACCAAACTGCTCGTAACTGTAGAGGCTGTCTCCCCGAAGAAATCTCAGCATCAATACTTAGTCTGCCATTTTGCTATTGGCCGCCACTTTGAATTATGCCAATCTCCGTACTTAAATTATCTCCTCCTACAGATGTAACACCACCGACTTCAAAGTCACTCAGTAGCATCCTCTGACCTTGAAGATGAAAAGTTATGGAAATCTTTATCCTACGTCATACCTGCTGGCAGTTGCGGAGCCCGCCATAACAATCCTTCGTCATGAAGCATCAAGTCCTGATAACTCCTTCCTACTATTTCGTAGCTCGGCCAAATCTAGAGGGAATCTAGAGGGAGTCGCCCTGAATAGATCTGTGCATCAATGCTGTGTCATATCCAGTGTTGGGGAGTAACGAATTACATGTAACGACGTTACGTAATTTAATTACAAAATGTACGTAATTGTAATCCGTTACATTACTGGGAGAAAATATGTAATTAAATTACAGTTGCTTTTGGAAATTTCAATGATTACAACTTAAGTTACATTTGAAAAATCGCCGCAAATTCTCGGATTTATCAAATAGTTTTTCGCCTCCCTGGATTCATGTTTGTTTTTAGTTATTTTCATATCAACATCCTCCTGCCAAAACTGACGCTTGTGATTGGCTCTGTCTGGTCATGTGCCATTCCACTCAACCTACAAACCGCACGGCGGCAGTCAGCAGCAACAGTGTCGGCGGCGCACAAGATGTTCCCGGGCTGGAAATACAAAAAACACTTAATACAGACAGAAGCCAGGCTTCCCTGTATTACAAAGGTAGCTCTCTTTTAACCCGGCTAGATCACCATGGTAACTTATGCTTAGCTCATAACCTGGCCCCGACCAGGTTCTGTTCAGAGTTTAATCATAAAATCGGCTATAAAAGCGCCGCTGTTTCACTATTTAACTCATTTACAACTGGCGTCACCTTTACTTTGAAAGTCCAGTGGGGCTGGATCAGAACGGAGCATTTGTACGGAGGGAGAGATCGTGCTGATCCGCTACTGTTTACTTTCTCTCTGAGCGTCTCCGCCTACAGATGTTCAGCTGAGGGGATACGCTGCTCAGCTGTTGATCCGTCTCGCGTCAGGAGGTCATTTATTAGGCTATAGCCTATTTACTTTTATATACAGTCAGTCACCACTGAAAGAAGTTGTGCGCTCGCAGCAGGACAGATAATTTAACTTAATGTGGCCACGAAGAAATTAATTGTTTCGCCTGTTATGTGTTGCCCAAACGCAAATCTTGAGTAGTCTACTCTGTTTTCTCACATTTAAAAAGGTCTTTGTACAGAGACAACATGAGATTTGCTTGTAGCTACAGCACCTAAAAAACCCACTGTAACCTATTTTCATACGCACACCAGCCTCGCTTTCAATAAAACACACACTGGCATTTTATAATTGCGATCAGTGAAATATATGAAAACAATATAAAACACAGTTTAACACAACAGTTGTTGTTGCTCTATAGCTTCATATTTAAAAGCAGCTCAATGTAGAGCTGTCAGAAATTAAAATCAGCCTCCTCTTGTCATATTTGCAGGAACACTGTTGCTTCAGGCTGTGATCAGGCTTTTTTGTATCGCTCATACTCTCTCCATTAAAACAACCTGCTCCTCTTGGCTGAAATCAGCCCGTTGTCGCTCCATTTAGTGAGGAAGTGAGCCTCCTTTGCAGCACAGGCCTAAGGTCAGACTCATATGGTTAAACCTTTGAACTGAAAGGTTAATCACACTATAGGTCTTAAAATGTGAAAATGGTTAGCAGTTGAGAGATTTCATTCAAAATAAAGAAAAGTAATCATAATGTATTCAAATGTAATTAGTTACATTACTTTGAGAAAGTAATTGAAATAGTTACACTACTATTACATTTTCAACAGGGTAACTTGTAATTGTAACCAACTACATTTCCAAAGTAATCTTCCCAACACTGGTCATATCCATAGCGCCTCCCACTGGAAACATGAAGTAAGTGTTATCTCAGTCAAATTGGGCGTCCTACATGCATGTACATGAATGAAATTTGGCACGCATGTGTGTTATGATGTGTGTTATGACAAGACACACAAATAACTCATTTACACCCACACTCTCAGTCCAACAGGAAGTGGTTAATTTAGCTTAGAAGCACATGAATTGATGGTGTACGTGATGCAAGTCGCCACTAGATGGCATTGTTGTCTTTCAGGTCACAGGTATCCTTTGTGCTTAGCAACTTCTGGATAGCCTCTAGATAATTCCATTCAATTGCAGGAAGTCAGCCTCATATTTATCAGATTTTATTGAAATTTCAAAATGTGGCTGCACATATGGAATAAAAACTAGCAAACAAAGCAGAAATTAGATCAAAAGCTTGACATTGATAGACAGCTATAAATACATTTTTGAAAGAAGGCAAGTGAAGCAGTACTTTTCACTCATTTATGTGCATTGATGACAAACATAGTCAGATGTACATTGCATTTGCAGGTAGTTTTGTCTAAATTGCACATTACAACATGGAATAATTGAAGGGTAATGTTTAGAGCCACATAATGGATAAGTCAGTGGTAGTAAGCCACAGCAAGCCAATTTGCTAAGAATGCCATTTGTGTGTTGTGTCAGTCCTGTTAGTGTGGTACAAAACAAGATGTGTGGAGTTGTGATTCTGACCAACTTTTCCATGATGAACACAGTGGCTTCCCCTGCCATTTTAAACAACTGAGTGAGTTCTTTGGTTAAACACAGCTACTGCAGGGCCAGTGGCGCCCCCAGGGGGGGCCAGGGGGGGCCATGGCCACCCCTGGAAAATTGCTGGCCACCCCACTGGCCTCCCCAGTGCTCCCACCAATTTCCCTGACTGACTAAGGTGCTAGCTCAATAGGGAACTGTAATTTAAATCTCCACCTGTGGGGGTGCTAATGTGCTGAAAGGTGTGCAGTCTGACGGGAAGTCGGCGCAAGAAGCAGAAGAAGAAACAACTACATTTTTGTGTTTTTCTGAAATGTTTGTGTGTTTCTCAAACTTGAGGTAAATGTGTTGGATGCATATTGTCTTTAATGAAAAAGAGTCAAGGGGAATGCAATACGCAGCAACAGACTGGAGCTGAATCTGAGTTGCCACAAGGACCATTTTGGTGCGCCACCCTAAGATTGTCCCTGGCCCCATCTGGCCCCCCCAATGAAAATGTTCTGGGGGCGCCACTGTGCAGGACGCTCGTCAAACCTGGTCACTTGACCGCTGTCCCTTTCCAAAAGGAAGAATCACATCTGGCTGCACTCCACTACCTATCGAAATCTGTGGCATTTCACTTCCATCCTCCCCTATGATGCGCTGCCTTCCTGCCTTCACAGTAGGCGAGTTCAAGTTGACCTCCTGCTGCCTGACTGCATCAGCGAGATCTGCTGGCGACAGCAGGGGCGGGGCTACAAACGCTGCTATGAAGTCGGACAGTCTCTCTTCCCGTAGACGTGACGTGACTTGGCTGAGCTTGCGGTGTTTGCCTTCTTCGTCGGCGAAGAAGTGGAGGAAATTGAAATTCCATTAATGTTTGATTACAATCAACGACGACTGCGATCAGAGCAGTGGAACTGCTGCTGTGTTGCATGCAGACGACCGGGGTTCAAGACCCGTGTCAAGCCTGTATTTTTGCAGAGGATGTGTTCATCTGATTACTTTTATTTATATACACACACACACACACACACACACACACACACACACACACACACACACATATATATATATATATATATATATATATATATATATATATATATATATATATATATATATACACAGTTCATATTTAGAGACAACAGAATGTGACAGCTTTGTCACAATAACAACTTCAAATTTGGATACTTTGTAATTACTTCACTTCAAACGGTCACACAGTGGCGCATCAAGAGTAGATGAAGAGCCTAAATGTTGTCTTACTGTAAATGATCATGTTCTGTTTTCCTTGTAATGTCACCATTAAATACATTTGAACTTTGTCTATCTGGTACATTATAGTAAGTCTTGCACAATAACAATACATTACAACAGTTATTCATTATTATGATGACAACTGTGCTTAGATGCATCATGATTAAATCACAGCTGAGGGGAATTTGCTGACTACATTTAACAAATAAGCATAACTATAGACACATAAGATGATGCATTTTCTCATAGCAACATTTTCACAATGAATTAAATACAGTTCACTGAATGAATGAAATACAATAATCAGAACAAATGACTGAATCAGATGCCTTGTCCCGCTGCGCCATCTCATCACATGCAGAATAGCTCAGGATAATTCTTTGTATTGTTAATGTGACGGGAACAGAAAGGGTTAATTAATAAGAGTGGATAGTAAAGATAACACTGGACACAGCAGTTAACCACTTCTCCATCATCACCCTAAGCTGACAGAACTGGGCAGTTTATTGACGACATCTTTCAGGGTTGTTGCGTTACAAGAAGGATTTTATAGGTTTATTCATGGTGACTATCCCATAGGTGCAGCCACACGGCTGCTACTTATCTGAAAGTATTTGATATTTGAGTAGAAAAGAGGCAGAGGCCTTATGGATATGGAAATTCATCGAAACACACGTCATATACGTCAGCGTAGATGAGAGCCAATTAGGGCAAAGTCCTGACGGTCGTGAAGGTGGGT